>NW_026972732.1:0-122111 GCF_036711695.1 Zophobas morio | reverse complement strand
TATATGTTTCGATATATGAACTACTCAATTTTCTAAATTTTAAATTCTTCTATTTATCGATTTTTCAGCTCTCTGTTCTTTGTAATTGTCAATTTTTACAATTCGTAAATTTTAGATTTTTCAACTTTTGATGCAATTTTTTGATTTTCCGACTTGTCGATTTTAGATTTTACACTTTTTCGATTTCTCGATTTTGTTGAATGTTAAATTTTTCAATTTCTCAATTACTAATTTTTCGAATTTGGCTTTTTCAATTTCTTGATTTTTCTATTTCTCGATGTTTTAATTTTTCAATATCGGTTTTTCGATTTTTCGGCTTTTCTATTTACGTTTTTCAACGTCCCAGTTTTTCGAATTTATTGGGAATTTTTTAATTTCTCGATTTCTCGTTTTTGGTTTTTGATTTCTTAGACTTTGTTTTGCGATTTTTCAGTTTTCCGAATTTTTGATGTTTCGATTTCTCGATTTTTTAGTTGTTTAAGATTTCAGTTTTCCGATTTTTCGAATTTTCGATGACTTGAAATATCGGTTTTTTGATTTTTAAAATTTCTCGAACTTGCCGATTTTTCGATTTCCTAATTTTTCAACATTTAAATTTTTAGCAATTTTTCAATATCTGGATTTTTTCAAGTTTTCGATATTTTAATGGTTTTGGATTTTTCCACTTTTTGATGTTGTTTCGATTTCTGGATCTTCGATTTTACAATTTTTTGGTTTTTAAATTTTTCAATTTTTCAGTTTTTCGATTTTGGAAATTTTTCAATTTCTCCATTTCTCGGTTTTCTTATTTCGATTTCTCGATATTTCATTTTTTGATTTCTCGGTTTTTCAACTTTTCGAATTTCGGTTTTTAGATTTTCCAACTTGTCGAGAATTCAATTTGGGGATTTTTTCAATTGTCCAATTTCTTGTTTTTTTTTTATTTTTCAGTTTTTCTCGTTTCCTAAATTTGAGGATGTTTCGATTTTGACGCTTTTTTGATGTTTCGATTTTCCGATTTTTTAATTGTGTAATATTTCAGTTTTCCGATCTTTCGAATTTTTGATGTCTTGAAAAAGCGGTTTTTTGATTTTTAAAATTTTTCGAACTTGCCGATTTTTCGATTTCTGGATTTTCCAAGCTCTCGATTTCCCAATGTTTCAACATTTACTTTAAATTATTGGCAATTTTCCAATTTCTGGATTTTTCAATTTTTCGATATTTTAATGGTTCGATTTTTTAAATTTTGCGTTTTTCAATTTTTTGATATTGTATTGATTTCTGGATCTTCCATTTCACAATTTTTTGGTTTTTCGATTTTGGAAATTTTTCGATTTCTCCATTTCTCAGTTTTTTATGTTTCGATTTCTCGATATTTCAGTTTTTCAACTTTTCGACTTTTCGGCTTTTCGATTTTTAGATTTTCCAATTTTTCGAAGATTCAATTTGGGGGTTTTTCAATTTTCCAATTTCTCGTTTTTTTGATTTTCCAGTTTTTCTCATTTCCTAAATTTGAGGATTTTCGATGGTCCAATTTTTCGAGTTAACGACATTTTGATTTCAAGGTTTTCAAATTTTTTTAATATCAAAATTTTTCGACTTCGATTTTCAGATTTCTCGATTTTTCAAGTTTTCGGTTTCTCAATATTTCAACATTTGAATCCTTCGATATTTTAGTTTTTCGATTTTTTGATGTTTCAATTGCTCAATTTTTCATTTTGAAAAGGTTTGATTTTTTAATTTTTCCGTTTTTAGGTTTTTTGAATTTTTAGTTTTTATATTTTTTAATTTTTCAATACTTAGATCCTTAAAATATTTTAATTTTTTAACTAATAGAGAAAACAAAAATAAGAAAAAAATTTATAATTATTCAAAGAAGCGGGATTTTTGGGCCTGGATACAGGGGTGAAGGAAGATCTGTCGAAATAATCCTTGACCAATTTCTTTTGATGGTCTAGTTTTCGCTGTCATTATGTTATGTCACCAGATAACGTAGGAGTATGACGTCATCTCCAATATTTATTTTCACAATCACATCTGCATAAAATGTTTTTGTATTGACATCGGTAGGAGTCAAGTTATATTCAGTTTAAACCGTGTGTTCTCGGTTTCTAATACTTTTAAGATTATGCAATTAAATAAACACATGTGTAATGTTGGTTGCATACTGATCTAAATAAATTTACAAAAGAAGGTTAGCTCTTGCTTGATGAAGACTAGAAAATGAAAAACTAGTGAAAGAAAATAACTTCTGCACATTTGTGAATAAATTTACTTAAAAAGATACATAAATTGACACGTCTTTTTATGTTATCAAACACATTTTGTAGTGTAGCAGGAGTAATGCGAGCACATTCTTCGCTAATTCAGTTTTTCAGTTTTTTAATGGGAATTCTAAAAATACTGATTTTTAAATGACCGAACAAGTAATCCAGAGGGGTTAAATCTGGTGACCTTAGGGGGCACTCAGGAACTGAATGTAAACTTATCACTCTATCATCAAAGAATTCACTAAAAAAATTCCAATTGTCTACTATTGTATGTGCCGTGGCACCGTCATGTTGAAAAAATCCGTCTTGGAGTTCATCATCTTATAACTCTTGAACAACAGTTAGGGTATTGCTTCGATATCTTTGTGCTGTGACAAGTTTGTGTGACAACTCCAAGAACATTGATGTCGTACATGACCTGATTTCGGAAGATCGTCGAATTGGGCTCGACAGAGACATTTAAGATTTCTTATGAACGTGGATCCCTAAATGCCTGAATGCGGATCAAAAGTGGCAGATGATGGATGATTTGAACCATTTTGAAGAGGATTTATCCAACTTTTTGAATCGAATTATAACAGTGGATCCATCACTGTGATCCAGAGACAAAAGAACAATCGAAAGAGTGGAACCACCTTCTGATTATTATCTCTTTCCCAAACTGAAGAAACACTCGAAAAGATAGAGACATTCGTCAAATGAGGAAGTGATCGACACCATGGAGCAATGGTTCGCAGGCCAAGATAAAGAATTTTATTAAGAGGTTTGGAATTACTTTATGACCGTGGTATTAAGTGTATCAATTTAAGAGGCGATCACATTGAATAAATAAAATTTAGTTTCATGGTAAGGCTTCTTCTTCAATGGTAGGCTAAGAATTTATCAATACGTCCTCGTAAGTGTAAATTCAAATTCGGGTCACATGTCAAATTCAGGGTACATGGAATGTAACGCTGGTCTTTATTTTTGTTTAAACTTTCCTCCCAAAGAGCCACCTCACAAGTTCGAAATGTTTTACCTAGTAACAACTAAAACACATTACTATGATATAGCCTGTAGGAGATTGTTTACGTTACTTTTTAGTTCCTAAACTGGTATATTTTTTTTGCACTCATGATCTTTTTTGATGGCTTTCGTGCATTCACCAGGGTGCGGGAGTTCGAACTTCCCGCACACGTGCATTTTAACTTCCCGTTGCCATGGTAACCTTAAAATACTCGCGTAGTGTCAACATTGTGATGTGTTGACGGCGCCATTGTTTATAAATAACTCACAGTTAATTTCTTCAGTTTAAAGGTTTATTCGTTGCAAAAAATATTGTACACAACACGTTCGTGAGCCTGCTTCCCGCATGAACGCTTGTTTGCGGCACGACCGAAGGAAGGCTATCCCGAACTAGTTGTGTAAATTAGTATGGCGTCGTAATCGTTTAAAGACAGTAAAGACATTAAATCGACTTTTGGACTGTTGGCTTGGTTCATTTTTTACAAAGAAATAGCGAAATACGAGCAACAAATGAACGTATAGCAACGGTATACCAAGGACAGTGAAGAATACAGATATCCAGTATTTCTTAAGTATGTTTGATGCAAGAATGACACCTAGGTACCAATTTTTGCGTACTGCAGAGGTCGTTACTAACTCAGGTACTCCATCTTCATAGTGTTCGTTTCCTACGAACAACAACACCCGTATTTTGTAACCGAAAGAACTCGTTGGGATTGTCACTCCTCTGCTTAAGAGGGGTTTTTGGAAGGGTATTAGATCAGAAAAATTTTTGAAAGTGGTACCATTACTCTGAAAATAGAGTGATTAACAGAAATTCATTACGAAAAAGATCATTACTTCTTTATACTGAATTTGGTAAAAGTCTGGTTCTTTTTCGTCTTCACCATACGTCAAGTCAAACGAAATTTCAGCAAAATTTGTCTTGGCGGAAACTAACGTAGGAGTTTTTAGCACAACTGGTAGTTTTTCTGTGCACTGTCTTCCAGTAAAGTTCTTCATACATTTAAAACAACCCACCGTGTTGTTGTAACTCTCACAATTCATATAATTTATCGTTGACGCACAGTCACGCCCCCAGTAGTCGCCAGTACAACCTAAAAATAAACTCAGGAGTAATTTTGAACTCGTCTCAAAATTAAACCAACTTTGGTTACATGTCGTTCCTTTAAACCCCCATGAACACTCACAAGTTCCATTGTCCAAACAAATCTTATAACCTTCACAAAAGGGGTACGACTGTCCTAAAACTTGGTCACACTTGGCTGTACATTTGTGACCTAAAAGTCCAGGTTGTTCGCAAAAAGTACTACTACTAGTGGCTAGTGTTTTACAGCAGTATGAAGAATTTTCACGCTTTATCGTCACACTGTATACATCTAAAAGATAAATTAACTATCTATAGAAGCCCCAGAATTGTTTCGTTACCCGTGGAAAGTCTACAGATGTGTACTTTATCGATTGCCCAGAAACCTTCTCTTTTATTGCCACTTCTGGAACGATAGAAATTGAGCTTTCCAGTACCGTTGTAACTACTAGTGTGAATTTCAATTCGCTTCCAAGATTTTGGTTTATTTTCTAAATTAAAGCCGTCCACTCTTACAGTTTTGGGGATGGTACCTGATTCTAGTACTACATCTAGATAGCAATTTTCATCCACAGACACAAACAAAGAAATGCAAAGATCGGTGGAATTTGATAGATTGCTAATATCCAGAAAACTGATCCCATCGTTAAGAGTAGTCAGACGGGAGTACCGGAAACCGTCTACAAATTCCAATATAAGTAAGCAAAAGAAGTACTAATTTTGATTACGATCTTACATAGGTGTGTTTTTATCCTCACTCCACTTTTTGGAAAAATTATGTATTTTGGAACAAATCCTAGCTTCCATATTTCAATTTCATGGAAAGCGGTTTCCGAAAATTTAATTTCCAAAATTTGCTTTTGGCGCACTGTGTAATGTGACCATTGACAGACATTTTGTTCCACCTGTTTTAATTTCGTCATTTGGGTTTATAAGCGGGATATACTCACATTTTCGTGTTTATCCCGTACAATTGAAATGAATTCTCCGCCATCTGCGTTCAGAATAGTTCTTTGGTGGAAACACAAGGACAAAGAAGTAACGTTGGTTTGAGAGATGTTAATTTGGGCATCTTTTATGTTCGGAAATTCTGTTGAGCGTTAGAATTAGATCGGATTGGATAGAAGACTGAATTCTTACCTTCCCAACGTACATCTACGACAGGATAAAATGGTAGTTCTTGAGTGGTACTTACGTTCCAGTCATTTATAACCCATTGGGTTAATTTACTGAGGCTTCTTTTACTATCTATGAGTGGATTATCTACTGATGAGTTTGATGATATGTACAAAGCTGAATAAACACTTTCTTCTGTTAAAACACATGTAATACTTTGATTTTTGATTAGGGTAACTACATCGGTGGACGCTCGCGTTACCAAAATCCAGAATACAGAAATGTGAAGATTCAAATACATCCTCATGGTGCAAGTTTTTACTTTTCATCGTACGTTATCGGAAAAAATGTTATAATCGAGAATAATCTTTGTGAATAAATATTACTCCTAGAAGATTATTTATTTAATCATGAATCAATTTCGGCATGTTTATAGCAAAACATTTATTTAACATATGTAAGCAAAAATCCCAACATGACGTCATCAAAATTGTTGTAGATCGATCACGTGCTATTCTTTTTCTGGAATTCTTTCAAAGAAACAGTTGAGGCTCCCAAGGTTCTTTTAATTTCTCAAAAAAATATTCTCAAGTACTACAACAATCGTGTAAATTCTAACATTGGTTCATTACAATTAATTTTTTGTTAAAAATAATGGCTTTTAGCTCTTGGTCGTAGAAACAGTGGTGTATGTACGCCTCGAGAGGGAAGTACTATTGCCGCCGGTGCACGTATGGGAAAATCTCTTCCTCGACGTTAATGACCCCAAGTGTACCGTCTGTCTGTTTATGAATCCGTGTTCTAGACTACTTCTTTCTACTAAATGGTACTCAAATGGGTTTCTGTCTATTTTCAAATGATGTCCCCATACTTAGATAGAATTTGAGTATTGTGATATATCCCATGTAATAATAATAATAATAATAATAATAACGTCTTTATTTATTTATCCAAGGTGGCGAAGTTTAGCCACAAGCTATTCCACCACTTAACCACCCAACAATACATACATTTTTTAAACAAAGCCAAATTATAGCAGTTTGCTGCTTGGTCAATGCTATTATACAAGGTGATGGCATTGTAAGAATAACTCCTGCAAAACATGGATGTAGAATGTTTAGGTAACAAAAATAACTTACGCCTTGGGTTGCTTCTAGTGGACAAAGGTTTGAATAATTTAACCAAATCAATAGGTCTACGACTAATCCGACAACGATATGTTAAGCTAAGCAGGTGGTAGGAGGCAGTGTTTCCAACATTTAACCTATTAATAAGTTCTTTAAATCTAGAAGATATGTGGTCGTATTTTCTAAGTTTAAACACATAACGACAACAAGCATTTTGCAATTTTTGTATTCCATTTTTATGCATCTGATCAAGGCAAGTGTAAAATACCGTAATTCCATAAGAAAGAATGCTAAGTACAAGAGATTCACATAAATTTTTCCTAGTTTTAAAATTGAGTATGAACCTAGACGAATATAACACTTTTAAGCGACTAAACGTATGACGTAGAATATGGCTTACATGTAATTTAAATCTCATACATTCATCGAGATGAATGCCCAGTATTTTTACACTTTCCTTCCATGGAATAGTCTCATTATTTATGGTGATATTTATATTATTTTTTAATTGGTTTCGATCCTTGACCGATTCATATACAGCTACTAAATCTGAAATTAACAATGCAATCGTATTGGTTTCCTCCGATTTAAATTTATAAATTAAAGAGATGTCATCAGCATAAGAAAACATACCACAATTCCTGACAACATTGGCTATATCAGCAATAAAGATAGTGAACAGAAGTGGCCCCAGGACATTTCCTTGAGGTACACCTGAGGTTACTGCCACAACGTCCGAAAACTTACTACCTATCACCACTTTTTGTCCACGATCACATAGATATGACTTAATTAAACTTACAGACGAATTACACAAACCATAACATGAAAGCTTTGCAAGTAGTAGTTCGTGAGTTATTTTATCGAAAGCTTTGGAATAGTCCAGTGTCACAAGAATTGACGACAACTTCTGGTCTAGATTACGGATTAAAGTATCAGTTAAATGTAGCAAAGCAGTGGTGGTACTGTGATTCTGTCTGAAACCGAACTGATGATTTGGTATAATTTCATTTTCTTCACTATATTTGCGTAACTGTTGCACAAGAACGTGTTCGAAAATTTTAGAAAAAGTAGGCAACAAACTAATTGGACGTAAGTCGCTGGGAGATTCAGGTGATGATACTTTTGGCAGAGATCTAATTAAAGCCGTTTTCCAAGCAGTAGGAAAGTAATCAGCTTCGATGCAGCAATTAATTAAATGAGTAATGTGAGGAAGTATCACAGAGCTGCACAACTGTATCATTTCTAACGAAATTTGATCCAACCCTAAGGCATTAGATTTTAGAGAACGAATAATTAAAGCAACTTCTTCAATTGTTGAAAACTGGAAAGTGAAAACTAAATTGTCTTTGAATTTTTGAGAAGAATAAAATTCAGTCATGTTAGGATTAGGAGACACATTCTGAAAAACAGATGCAAAAAAATTGTTAATTGTATCATGATTATTTAAGTGAGATGGAATTTCAAGATACCTGGTCCTAGTAATGCGTAAGGCATTTAAATATTTCCAAAATTGTCGACTGTTGTTTTGACCGCACATATTAACCAATTAAGCCTTTTTCTCTCTTCTGAGAGATGCGAGCGCAAAGTTTCCTAAATTTTTATATTTGTTCCAATTCTCAGGGGTTTCATGTTTTTTATAGTTACTATAAGCTAGGTTTCTTTCACGAAAAATTAGCTTTAACACATCAGTCAACCACGGAGCTTTAGGTTTGGTGATTCTTATGGTACGCAAAGGAGCATGGATGTCGAATAATAGTAAAATGTTTGTTGTCAAAAATTCCAACTTTTCATCTATAGTAGGAAAGTAGAAGACTTTATCCTAAGGTATACTTGACAAGTCTAACTGAAAGCGATCATTATTTATTTGCTTTAAATTTCGTAATGTAATATATTTTGGTTTTCGTATCGGCGAACAAATTTTTAATTCAGCCAATACCAGTCTGTGGTCTGATATGGCGTCTGCATTTTTCGTACCTTTGTTCAAGACTAAATCCGGTTTGTTCAAAAAAATATGGTCAACCAAAGTCGCTGATGTAGCAGTGACTCTAGTAGCTTCATTGATAATTTGTAACATGTCAAAATTAGACATAGAGTCAGTTAGCACATTAGTAATATTTAATAGGTCAATGTTAAGATCACCTACGATTGCAACTATATCGTACTCTGGTATTGCTTGGGACAAAATATCTTCTACTAAGTTAATAGTATTCATTGAATTACCTTCCGGTCTGTAAATCACTCCTATAAAAATACTTGTATTATTAACCTTACATTTAAGCCACATATGTTCCATACAATCATTATGATCAACGTCAAATTTAACAGTATCACAATTTATATTATTTCTTACATAAAAACCTACTCCACGTCCACTTCGCTCTGTCCATACGAAATAAGTTGTAACCATTCAGACTTATGTCAGCAGAAGCAATCTTATTTGAAAGCCATGTTTCGCTAATCCCAATCAATCCAAGTTATCTGCGTTAATCAAGTCACAAAAATCGACAAAACTAGCTGTAAGTGACCGAACATTTAAATGTGCCATTTTAAATTTTTTTTGAACTTTATGAACCATAGTCAATCTTATTTTGTAAATATTTAACTTTATTTCGGTACACAAAACATTTAGCTTCATCTGCGCAAACATGATTTACGTCTATATTGGAAGATTTGTTTCGTTCGTGGTACTCAAGACAATTGATACATTTTTGATGATGTAACTGATACTCCTTAGAGTTATGATCTCCAGTACACTTGGCGCAAACTAATTTGTTCTCAGTACAGTTACTTGCCTTATTACCAAATCTGGAACATTTGTAGCAACGTGTAATCTGCAAATGATCGGTACAAGAGCATAAGCTCCACCCCACGGATATTTTACCACCTAAATTTCTAAATATTTTTTGGCGCAAATTATTAGTAACTTCTATTACAAAGTTATAAGTATATTCCGACTTGAATCTTTTATAAGTTTTAAATGATCATCCTTCTGCGTCCCGACCCACCACGGAGTCCCAAAAGAGAACGTCGAATTTCGACGCCAGGGCTAGCAGAAGGATATAGCCCCCAGGGAAGCTCATCCTGCAGTATGCAGCCTTAACAAATGAGATGGGTTAGTTTCGACCTCCCGTTTTGGTGGAAATCCAGGCCAAAGAGGCGCGTTGCCCAGCCTTGATGACCAATAATGTCCTTAGAGCACTACAAAAAGTTCTAAAGATTCTTTTACTATGGGACATGAGGGCATGCCCAGTTTCTTTTTAAAGGACTGTGTTTATGTTTTTATTAAACCTTTCTGAGCAAATTGCGAGAAAATATGATCGAAAAACGTCGTGGAAAAATCTTAAAAGGTGACTCTTTCCCAAACTGAAAAAACACTTGAAAGTAAAGAGATACTAGTCAAATGAAGACGTGATCGAGACCGTAGAGCAACGGTTTGCAGACCAGGATAAAGAATTTTATTAGGATTGGAATTACATTATGACCTTTGTATTAAATGTATAAATTTAAAACACGTTTACATTGAATAAATAAATTTGGTTTCATGGTACGGTTTCTCCTTCGATGGTAGGCTAAGAATTTATTAATACGTCAATCGTAGGAATACAATTAAATCTAGTCACAATTAATATGTACATGGAATGTAATGCTAGCCCTTATTTTTGTTTAAATTTTCCTCCTCATCTGGTAACAACTATAACACAGTACTATTCTGGTATGTCCAGGCGTCGTTTCCGTATAAAGATAATAAAGGTATTACTTCGACTTTTGGACTACTCGCTTTATTCTTTTTTCCACAAAAGTAGAGAAATACGGGTACCAACACAACGTATAAGAAAAATACACCAAGAGCAGTGAGGAGTCCAAATAGCCAGTAATTCTTAAGTATGCTTGATATAACAATGATACCTATGTACCAAATTTTTCTTGATGTGGGGGTCATTACTAACTCAGGTACTCCTTCTTCATAGTGTTCGTTTCCTACGAACAACAACACCCGAATTTTGTAACCGAAAGAACTCGTTGGGATTATCACTCTTCTGTTTAAGAGGGGTTTTTGGAAGGGTTCTAGATCAGAAAAATTTTCGAAAGTACCGGGGGTACCGTTACTCTGAAATCAGAGCGATTAATAAAAAATCGTTAAGAAAAAGACCATTACTTCTTTGTATTGAATTTGGTAAAAGTCTGGTTCTTTTTCGTCTTCACCATACGTCAAGTCAAACGAAATTTCAGCAAAATTTGTCTTGGCGGAAACTAACGTAGGAGGTTTTAGTACAACTGGTAGTTTTTCGGCGCATTGTCTTCCAGTAAATTTCTTTGTACATTTAAAACAACCCACTGTGTTGTTGTAACTCTCACAACTCTCAGAATTTATAGTTGACGCACAGTCACGGCCCCAGTACTTGTCAGTACAACCTAAAAATAAACTCAGGAGTAATTTTGAACTCTTCTTAAAATTAAACCAACTTTGGTTACATGTCGTTCCTTTAAACCCCCATGAACACTCACAAGTTCCATTGTCCAAACAAATCTTATATCCTTCACAAAACGGGTACGACTGTCCTAAAACTTGGTCACATTTGGCTATACATTTGTGACCTAAAAGTCCAGGTTGTTCGCAGAAAGTACTACTACTGGAAGGAGCTAGTGTTTTGCACAAGTACGAAGAATTTTCACTATTTACCGTCAAATTGTATACATCTAAAATATAAATTAACTATGTATAGAAGCTCCAGAATTGTTTTGTTACCCGTGGAAGGTCTACAGATGTGCACTTTATCGATTGCCCAGAAACCTTCCCTTTTATTGTCACTTCTAGAACGATTGAAATTGAGCTTTCCAGTACCGTTGTAACTACTAGTGCGAATTTCAATTCGCTTCCAAGATTTTGGTTCATTTTCTAAATTAAAGCCGTCCACTCTTACCGATTGGGGGGTGGTACCTGATTCTAGTACTACATATAGATAGCAGTTTTCATCCACAGACACAAACAAAGAAATACAAAGATCGGTGGAATTTGATAGATTGCTAATATCCAGAAAACTGCTCACATTGTTAAGAGTAGTTAGACGGGAGTACTGGAAATCGTCTACAAATTCCAATATAAGTAAGTAAGAGCAGTACTAATTTTGATTACGTTTTTACATTGGTGTTTTTTTATCCTCACTCCACTTTTTGGAAAAACTAAGTATTTTGGATTAAATCCTAGCTTCCATACTTCCATTTCATGGAAAGCGGTTTCGGAAAATTTGATTTCCAAAATTTGCTTTTGGCGCACTGTGTAATGTGACCATTGACAGACATTTTGTTCAACCTGATTTAATTTCGTCATTTGGGTTTATAGTCCGGATTATACTCACATTTTCGTGTTTATTCGATATAGTTGGAAATTCTCTGCCATAAGAATCGTCTCCTGCTTTTAGAAAAATTCTTTTGTCGAAACACAACGAAAAAGATGTAACACTGATTTGGGTGACGTTAATTTGGGCATTTTCTATGTTCGGAAATTCTGTTGAGCGTTAGAATTAGATCGTGTTGGATAGAAAACTGAATTCTTACCTTCCCAGCGTACGTCTACGACAGGATAAAATGGTAGTTCTTGGGTGGTACTTACGTTCCAGTCGTTTCTAACCCATTGGGTTAATTCAGTGAGAGTTCTTTTGCTATCCAAGAGTGGATTATCTGATGAGTTTGGTGATATGTACAAAGCTGAATAAACACTTTCTTCTGTTAAAACACACATAATATTTTGATTTTTGATTAGGGTAACTACATCGGTGGACGCTCGCGTTACCAAAATCCAGAATATAGAAATGTGAAGATTCAAATACATCGTCATGGAGCAAGTTTTTACTTTTCATCGTCCGTTCTCGGAAAAAATGTTATTATCGAGAATAATCTTAGCGAATAAATATTAGAGGATTGTTTATTTAATCATGTATCAATCTCGGCATGTTTTGTAGCAAAACATTGATAATGTGTAAGCAAAAATCCCTACATGACGGTATCAAAATTTTCGTGGGGATAAATGGATAATGATTGTAGATCGATCACGCTCATGATCATTTCAAAACACGTGCTAAATTTCAGAGCGATTTAAAGTATTAAATTTTTCGTTCTCCCGAATTCTTAAAAAAAAAACAGCAGGGGCTTTCAAGGTTCTTTTAATTTCTCAAAAAAAAAAAGATATTCCCAAGGACTCCAACAATCTTTTTTATTATGAGGTACACTTCCAAACTTCCTTAAATTTTTAAATCTGTAGTTCGGGTTCATGTCTTTTAGCTCTTGGTCATGGAAAAAATAATGTAGGATCTCTATATATCTTCTAATGACATCCCCAAATAAAATATATTTAGACAGAATTTGCGCATTTTACAGCTAAAATAACCACTAGATTCGTAAATCTTTCATAATTATTATTTATGTAGCCTAATCTTATCGTTGGCTTGGTGAATGGGGAAAAAAGTAGCCAAATTCAATATTTGCTAGTTTGTTTTTTAAGTATCTTAAGATTATATTGAACTAAGTTTCCTCAGATTTTATTCACATTCTGCTTCTCGAATATCATTTCAACAAGATTTTTTAAACATAATATACACTCAAAAAAAATTTTTAAATACAGAGTGTCCTACACAAAATTTTAGTGTTTTTGTCTACAGAGAATTAAAAACATTCGGAATTTAAAAAATTGGATTCTTATTATACAAATTTGTCTCAAGAACAAAATTCACTCAGCTTTAAAAGCATCTAACCTTCTCTAGACTATTTACAATTTTATTTAAAATGGGCTTTTTGGTGCCAATTCTTCCAATACGCGTTGGAAAGGTGAAAAAACACTCCAATATTTCCTACATTTATTTATCCAACGATAACCCCTCAACTTCACTTGACATAGTATCACTCACATCACCCCTAATGAATTTCCATACAAAAACAAATTTCATTAATATCATATTTCGAGTCTTATCGAACTAATTTTGTAATTTATCATAAATATCACTTATTTAATTCTCGTTCGTCGTCGGACTGTCGTCCGTCGCCTCGCGAGAACTCGGTATTCCGCGATGGACCATTACAAAAATAGTTTCCAAAAATACAAATTAACATCCATCTCTTAACAAATACAAGCAAAGAACCAAAAACGAACAATGCCTCATGTAACAACTAAATAACGCACGGCCCAACGTAACATTCTCCCTAGTAGTTTCATGTAAGAAAAATTTGTAAATTACGTTATATCTATCGGATATCCCTTACTTATATGTAGGTAATATTACGTTATACCCGAACGGGACGTCACGAGTTGGGCAGGTGAGCCCACTCGAGCGCCCGCACCTCATGAAATCTACAATTGTTACATTGTAACAACAACGGTTAAAAGTAAATACGTTTCGATTTCTCTAAGACTTATTTCCTAAATGGCAAATTTCAAGTGAATTCACCTCTCGGATCGACCGCTCAAACCCACAAACCGGTTGTTTTTAGACGCATTTCATGCTAAATTGTTAGTTCTCTTTTCGGTCGTACCTAACCTAAAAACTCCAAACCGGTTTCGTGGAGTCGTCGCAGCGACCTCTTCTGAGTGAGTTTTTACACATTGCACGCTCCCGACCGATTCACCTAGAATAACAGTAAGAAACTAATATCAGGGACGCCCCTGCACTGTACAAAATACAAAAAGTCGATCACGGGCCGGAGGCGGCGCCGCACGTAACCTCCAAGTTCGGGGGCGGCGCCTCCGCGAAAAAGCGTCGGAACTGAACGGCGTGCACAAAGGGGAACAAACAATCAGGTAAGGTGACTTCCCACAACAACAATTATTTACAGAACGCAACTCTGTGATCAATACCGAACGAAAACATGGAATGGACGCATGAAACACAGAAATTTACATTTTCATCGACACGCAAACTTATTCAACCTAACTCTTAGTCTAGCTCGTGAACTATCGAATCCGGGGGCGGGGCGGGGGCCGGAATCGCGGACGATGGTCCGGACTCGCCCAAACGCCGTCGAGAAAAAATCGTACGAGAGCGACCGAACCTTGCGGCGAAAGCAGGGGCGGACCGAGCCTACTTGTAGTAATGTCGTCGCTGGGGTGTAAGTGGAGGGCGGATTTTGTGGCGGCTTTTCCAACGGGTGGTTCTGTATGAAAACACCAAATTGTGAAGTTGTGCCATTTTTAAACTCTTGCATTGTGAGCTGCAATCTTTTTGCTACAACACGTATTGAAACGATTTTAATTTTTTAATTTTCATTAATAAATATAAGCACCCTATTTGAACAAGCACCAATAAATAGTGAGGTACTTAAACTTCCTTATACTATGTATGTAGGTAAGCGAAGAAAAATGTTGTTGTCTCGGTGGGAATCGAACCAGACGCCCTCCGCTTGCCGGGCAGGTATCCTGACCACTATACCACGAGGCCGCTTATCTTTCTTCGCTCACTACTACTTATGATTGTGTCGGCCCATATACTTGGTAGTCGTGAAATCACCTAAAGAACGTTTTGAGTTAACTTCCAAAAATAACATATTTTGGCGTAATTTTTATGATATATTATCGTAATTTTGTACCACTTTCTCATCATACTTTAAAATTGCGAAGATATTCAAGGTCCGACAACTTCGAGATCGTAAAAATAAGTCAAGAGTCAATAAGTAAACAACGTAAACGACTTCAGAAATGTTGACATTTTGACGTAATGTTAATAAATTTAACCTAAAAAATTATGTCAACTTAACAGGTAAGCAACTTAAGTCGGTGCAATATCTCCAACCAGAAGCTTAGATTTTTCTCAAAAATCCCCAAATCGCTTTCGCTCTCATTCATCCCACTTTCTAAACTTTTTCATGGGATGGTGGGGTATTGATAATGTTATGGGTGATTTAATTACTAATTGAAATATAAGCATGCCATCAGTAAACAGTTCTGGATTATCTTTAATTCATAACAAAACCAGAGAAATTTTGCAATTAAGCCCCGCCTGGCTCACGAGGAATAAAAAAAATCATCACAATTGAGATAGGGTGGGTGGGCGCGGCATATATTTGTTTTTGTTTCTTAATGTAAACAGTTTTTTCACAACAAGAAATTTACAACATGTTTAAAAATGGTAAATTTTTGCAGTGAAATATGGATTTTGCAATTATGCTCCGCCTCTTGATGTGACAACGAATGGAAAGTTCATCATAATTAAAATAGGAATGGGTATAAGTGGGGCTTAATTTTTGGTTTCCTTTTTACTCGATAATTATAATTTTCTTTGAACACCATTTTTTGAAAACATGTTTCAGATGGTAATTTCTTGTAGAGAAATAAGAATTTTGCAATTAAGCTCCGCCCCCTGGCTCACGACGAATAAACAAAATCATCACAATTGAGATAATTTTGCATTTTTTTTACATATAGGTAGTTTTTTTCACAACAAGAAACTTAAAACATGTTTAAAATTGTAAATTTCTTCATGGAAATATAGATTTTGCACTTAATCTTCGCCCTTCGGTGTGACGATGGATGAAAAATTCATCACAATTAAGAGAGGGTGGGTGGGCGGGCTTACATTTTGTTGTTTTGTTTTAATATGTGTAAACTTCTTTTCACAATATGGAACTTAAAACATGTTTTAAAAGAAAATTTGTGTATAGAAATATCGACTTTGCCTCATCTGTATCTACTTGGTGAATAAACTTTAAATTAAATTAAATAATTGGAAAATTCATGTTTCCTTGCAAAAACCATTTTAACCATGTTTTAAGCTTCTTGTTATGAAAAGATGGCTGTGTATATTAAGGAAAAAAGGCAAAATATAAGCCCCGCCCACCCACCCGATTTCAATTCTGATGATGATTTTTTTATTCATCGTAAGCCGAGGGGCGGAGCTTAATTTTAAAATCCTTATTTTTCTACGAGAAATTACCATGTGAAATATGTCCTTAAGCAATCGTGTTATACAAAGAAAACTAATTAAAAAAGACAATCAAAAGAGAAACTCCACCCATACGGTTTTTTACAATCCTTATAACACGTTTAGAATGTTAAATTTTTGCAGGAAATATGGATTTTGCAATTAGGCTCCGCCCCTTGATGTGACAACGAATGAAAAACTCATCACAACTGAGATTGGGACGGGTATAGGTAAGGCTTAATTTTTGGTTTCCTTTTTACTTGATGATTATAATTTTCTTTGAACACCATTTTTTGAAAACATGTTTCAGATGGTAATTTCTTGTAGAGAAATAAGAATTTTGCAATTAAGCTCCGCCCCCTGGCTCACGACGAATAAACAAAATCATCACAATTGAGATAATTTTGCATTTTTTTTTCTACATATAGGTAGTTTTTTTCACAACAAGAAACTTAAAACATTTCTAAATTGTAAATTTCTTCAGGGAAATATGGATTTTGCACTTAATCTTCGGCCTTCGGTGTGACAATGAATGAAAAATTCATCACAATTAAGATAGGGTGGGTGGGCGGGGCATATATTTTGTTTTTCTTTTTCTTAATATATGTAGTTTTTTTTACTACAAGAAACTTAAAACATGTTGAAAATGGTAAATTTTTTCAAGGAAACATGGATTTTGCACTAAATCTTCGCCCTTCGGTGTGACAATGAATGAAAAATTCATCACAATTAAGACAGGGTGGGTGGGCGGGGCATATATTTTGTTTTTCTTTTTCTTAATATAAGTAGTTTTTGTCACTACAAGAAACATGTTTAAAATGGTAAATTTTTTCAGGGAAACACGAATTTTGCACTTAATTTTCGCCCATCGGTGTGAAAATGAATGAAAAATTCATCACAATTAAGATAGGGTGGGTGGGCGGGGCTTATATTTTGTTTTTTTTTTTCCTTAATATACGTAGGGTTTTTCACAACAAGAAACTTAAAACATGTTTAAAGTGGTAAATTTTAGCACGAAAATATGGATTTTGGAATTATGCTCCGCCCCTTAGTGTGACAACGAATGGAAAAATCCATCACAGTTGAGATCAGAACGGGTAAAGGTGGGGCTTAAGTTTTGGTTTACTTTTTTACTTAGTAATTATAGTTTTCTTTGAACACATTTTTTTAAGAACATGTTTCAGATGGTAATTTCTTGTAGAGAAATAAGAATTTTGCAATTAAGCTCCACCCCCTGGCTCACGACGAATAAACAAAATCATCACAATTGAGATAATTTTGCATTTTTTTTTTACATATAGGTGGTTTTTTTCACAACAAGAAACTTAAAACATGTTTAAAATTGTAAATTTCTTCATGGAAATATAGATTTTGCACTTAATCTTCGCCCTTCGGTGTGACGATGAATGAAAAATTCATCACAATTAAGAGAGGGTGGGTGGGCGGGCCTACATTTTGTTGTTTTGTTTTAATATGTGTCAACTTCTTTTTACAATATGGAACTTAAAACATGTTTTAAAAGGAAAATTTGTGTAAAGAAATATCGACGTTGCCTCATCTGTATCTACTTGGTGAATAGACTTTAAATTAAATTAAATAATTAGAAAATTCATGTTTCCTTGCAAAAACCATTTTAACCATGTTTTAAGCTTCTTGTTATGAAAAGATGGCTGTGTATATTAAGAAAAAAAGGCAAAATATAAGCCCCGCCCACCCACCCGATTTCAATTCTGATGATGATTTTTTTATTCTCGTAAGCCGAGGGGCGGAGGTTAATTTTAAAATCCTTATTTTTCTACGAGAAATTACCATGTGAAATATGTTCTTAAGCAATCGTGTTATACAAAGAAAACTAATTAAAAAAGATAATCAAAAGAGAAACTCCACCCATACGTTTTTTTACAATCCTTATAACACGTTTAGAATGATAAATTTTTGCAGGAAAATATGGATTTTGCAATTAGGCTCCGCCCCTTGATGTGACAACGAATGAAAAATTCATCACAACTGAGATTGGGACGGGTATAGGTAGGGCTTAATTTTTGGTTTCCTTTTTACTTGATAATTATAATTTTCTTTGAACATCATTTTTTGAAAACATGTTTCAGATGGTAATTTCTTGTAGAGAAATAAGTATTTTGCAATTAAGCTCCGCCCCCTGGCTCACGACGAATAAACAAAATCATCACAATTGAGATAATTTTGCATTTTTTTTTTCTACATATAGGTAGTTTTTTTCACAACAAGAAACGTAAAACATTTTTAAAATTGTAACTTTCTTCAGGGAAATATGGATTTTGCACTTAATCTTCGCCCTTCGGTGTGACAATGAATGAAAAATTCATCACAATTAAGATAGGGTGGGTGGGCGGGGCATATATTTTCTTTTTCTTTTTCTTAATATATATATTTTTTTACTGCAAGAAACTTAAAACATGTTTAAAATTGTAAATTTCTTCGGGGAAATATGGATTTTGCACTTAATCTTCGCCCTTCGGTGTGACAATGAATGAAAAATTCATCACAATTAAGATACGGTGGGTGGGCGGGGCATATATTTTGTTTTTCTTTTTCTTAATATATGTATTTTTTTTACTGCAAGAAACTTAAAACATGTTTAAAATTGTAAATTTGTTCAGGGAAATACGGATTTTGCACTTAATCTTCGCCCTTCGGTGTGACAATGAATGAAAAATTCATCACAATTAAGATAGGGTGGGTGGGCGGGGTATATATTTTGTTTTTCTTTTTCTTAATATATGTATTTTGTTACTGCAAGAAACTTAAAACATGTTTAAAATGGTAATTTTTTTCAGGGAAATATGGATTTTGCACTTAATCTTCGCCCTTCGGTGTGACAATGAATGAAAAATTCATCACAATTAAGAGAGGGTGGGTGGGCGGGGTATATATTTTGTTTTTCTTTTTCTTAATATATGTATTTTTTTACTGCAAGAAACTTAAAACATGTTTAAAATGGTAATTTTTTTCAGGGAAATATGGATTTTGCACTTAATCTTCGCCCTTCGGTGTGACAATGAATGAAAAATTCATCACAATTAAGAGAGGGTGGGTGGGCGGGCTTACATTTTGTTGTTTTGTTTTAATATATGTAAACTTCTTTTCACAATATGAAACTTAAAACATGTTTTAAAAGGAAAATTTGTATAAAGAAATATCGACTTTGCCTCATAATTGCAAAATTCATGTTTCCTTGCAAAAACCATTTTAACCATGTTTTAAGCTTCTTGTTATGAAAAGATGACTGTGTATATTAAGAAAAAAAAGGCAAAATATGAGCCGCGCCCACCCACCCGATCTCAATTCTGATGATTTCTTTTATTCGTCGTAAGCCGAGGGGCGGAGCTTAATTGTTAAATCCTTATTTTTCTACTAGAAATTACCATGTGAAATATGTTCTTAAGCAATCGTGTTATAGATGAAAACCATATGTATTAATTAAAAAAGACAACAAAAAGAGAAGCTCCACCCATCCGTTTTTATGGATTTTGCAATTGGGCTCCGCCCCTCGGTGTGACAAGGAATGAAAAATTCATCACAATTGATATCGGGGAGGGTATAGGGGGACTTAATTTTTTAAGAATGTGTTTCAGATGGTAATTTCTTGTAGAAAAATAAGAACTTTGCAATTAAGGTCTTTCTTCTGGCTGACGACTAATAAAAAAAATCATTACAATTGAGATAGGGTGGGTGGGCGGGGCATATATTTTATGTATATATTTTTTTCTTAATATAAGTACTTTTTGTAGAGAAATATCGATTTTCGAATTAAGCTACGAATGAACGGTTAGCAATTCTCTAGATTTCCCTGTCAAGGTAAATTACTTTGAAAAAACAGAGTCTCTCCAACTATAGCAGATAATCACAAACATTTTTAGGATCCACCTTTTTAAACAACTTTTTTGAGAAAAATAGAAAAAAAGGCAAAATGGATAAAATTTCGATTTTTTTTTTAACGAAATTTTGGAAGAAAACACTTAATTTGTACTTTTTCCTTAACATAACGATTTCGGGGGTAAATTAGGCTATTTTTGAAAGTTTGCATATCTCAAGCAATTTTTTTCTCCAAGAAAATGATCAACTTTCTGAGATCGACAGTGTTGTTACACTTGCCAACTAAAAATCACCAAAATCAAGAAATTGTAACAAAAATCGATATTTTTCTACATAAATTTATGATTGCAAACATGTTTTACGTTTCTTGTTTTGAAAAGAACTACATATATTAAGAAAAATAATATATATACAAAATATATGCCCCGCCCACCCACCCTATCTCAATTGTAATTATTTTTTTTATTCGTTGTGAGCCAGAGGGCGGAGCTTAACAGCAAAATTCTTATTTTTCTAGAAGAAATTACCATCCGAAACTTGTTCTTTAAAGATTCAAAGAAAACTACAATTATCAAGTAAAAAAGGAAGCCAAAAATTAAGCCCCGCCTATATCCACCCCAATCTGAATTGCGATGAATTTTTCATTCATTGTTACACCGAAGGGCGGAGCTTAATTGCTAAATCCACACTTCCTTGCAAAAATTTACCATTTTAAACACGTTTTAAGTTTCTTGTAGTGAAAAAACTACTTATATTAAGAAAAAAATATAAAATAGTTGCCCCGCCCACCCACCCTATCTCCATTGTGATGAATTTTTCATTCATTGTCACGCATAAGGTACTTATATTTATTATGAAAGCACACTTCTTAGGCAGTAAAATAAAATTACAATGATTTCTTCAATACGTGATAGGAAAAAAAGTTACAGCCCATAATAGGAGTTTGACAGTGGCACAAATTCAGATTTCTAAGGGCTACCAATCCAAAGTTAAGTATCCAAAAAAATAAATAACGACGATTTTTTTTATATTGGTTACCCAAAAAATGATCCCGAATTTTTTTCATCGAAATCAAAAATCATACAGCGCACTTTTTTAATCAAACTTGGTGTTTTCATATAGAACGACCCAACTTTTTATTTTGAACTTCCATGTAACTATGACTATTCATTTTAGAAGAATTTTCAATTATTTTTGAAATTGTGGAGAAAACTCCGCCCCCCAGTTAACCCAGCTACCGCACCGTACTCGGCTATTTGGCACAGACGTAAGTAAGAAAATAGCAGGAAAAGAGAAAGTCTTGTAGTCTAGTAAAGAACCCAGTGTGTGTCGGGCGCGTCCGCCCGCCCCCGGCGCTCTCGCGCTCCGCCCTCGGCCCCGCCCTCCGCGCCCAAAAAAATATAAACATGAACACATTTTCCATCCACCCTTAAACCTGACACGGAACGGTGGGCATCTCGGCCAGAGTCAATTTAACTACGGTGAGCTCTTTGCGTCAAGCCGCCAGAGTGCCCGCGTTGCACGCCACCACCGGCACCGTCTGGCACGCCATCGTCGCCATGTTGTTGATGCCGCACGCCTTCAGCTCGGTGAAGATCTCGGTGAAGTAGCCGGGCTCGGCGTTGATGCGCAACATGTTGGACGAGAGTCTGTTCACTATGTCTAAACAACGGTCCCAGAACTTCTCCTTGGAGTCCTCGACCAGGAACGGCTTGAGGGGGTACGAGATCTCGTTGCCCATGTACGAGTACGAGAGGTAGAGGCAGGTGAGGACGACGGCTTGGAGGTCCTGCTCGCATTCGATCTCTTCTTCGACGAGGTCGCGGACCAGCATGTACACGAAGACTACGTTGGCGGGATTTATGAAGGCCACGTCCTGGAAAACATGATGCTTTCAGAAACATATAGGTACATACTTAGAGAAAAAAAACTGGCGACGAGCTAGACCTCTTATACTGTACTAAAGTGCTGAAGTAAACTATTCTGCTTCTAATAACCGCTAGTATTGAATCAAAGCAGAATTTTAGTCTTTTGTTGTAGTGTACAGAAGTTTTTATACCTGTTTAGCAGAGCATTAATGTATGAACCCGTGCCGACCAATCACAACACAGCAAATTTGATTGAATATTCATTTATTGCGTCCATCCTGTTTATTGATGTTTTTAAAAATTTTAAAGATTCTCAATTTTTCAGTTTTTCGATCACCCAGTATTAGTTTTTCGATTTTCCAGCATTTGGTTTTCTAATTTTTCGATTTTTCGATTATTAAAATTTTTCAATTTTTGGATTTTTCAGTTACAGAATTTTGTAATTTTTCGAGTCTGATTTGCAGTTTCTCGAATTTTAACTTTTCGATTTTTATTTTGCAATTTTAGATATGTACTTTAATTCATGTTTTTTTTCAATTTTTCTATTTTTAATGCTTTAATTCCTCGTTTTTTATTTTTTTTTGCAATTTTACATATTTCAATTTTCAATTTTTAGACATTTGAATTTTTCGTTTTTTTCAATTTCTGATTTTTCGTTTCTCGATTTATAAAGTTTTCAACTTTTGAATTTGTCAATTTTTCTTTTCTTCTTATTTTCGAATTTCTAATTTCACAATTTTGTGATTGTTAGATTTTTTAATTTTGCTATTTCTCTATTATCAAATTTTCCATTTTGCAATTTTTCGGTGTTCCAAGTTTTAGACATTTTAATGCTTCCTTTTTTCAAATTCCAATTTTTTATTCTGGTTATTTTTCAGTTTTACGATTTTGCAGTTTTTCGTTTTTTCAGTTATAAGATTCTTTTTATTTCTTCAAATTTCCAAATTTTCGATTTTCCTATTTTACAATTTTTCGATTTCGTAATTTTTTCATTTCTGCACATTTCAATTTTCATTATCGTCAGTTTATTGTTGCTTCAGTTTTTCGATTTTTCAATTTGACAGTTTTGAATTTTTCAATCTTCCAATTTTTCGGTTTTTCAAAGTTCCAACTTTTAGATTTTTTAAAATTTCGTTTTTTCACTTTTCAATAATTCAGTTTTGTGATTTTTTATTTCTCGATGTAAGTTTTGTAAATTTTTCGATTTTTCAATTATAAAATTTTTGAATTTTCCAGTTTTGAAATTTTTTGATTTCTCAGTTTCACAATTTTTAGATTTTACGATTTTTCAATTTATAAGCTTCCATTTCTTCGATTTTTGAATTTTTTAATATTCACTTTCTTTAATTTTTCGATCTGCAATTTTTCTTATTTTCAATACTACAATTTTTCTATTTTTCAATTTCCCAGCTTTGTAAATTCTCCAATTTTACAATGTTTAGATTTTATATTTCAATTTTTAGATGTTTTAATGCCGTTTTTTTCTGTTTTTTTCTCTTTTTTGATTTTTCGTTTGTCCATTTTTAATATTTCAACTTTTCAAGTTTTTATTTCCTCATTTTGAGATTTTGAAATTTTTTGATATTTCAATTTTTAGACTTTTATTTATATTTTTCAGGTTTCAGTTTATCAATTTTTCGATTTTTCAGTTTTACAATATTTCAGTTTTTAGATATTTTGATTTTTTGTTTTTAATTCAAATTTCTTCTTTAAATTTTTAGATTTGCAATTTATCTAGTTTTCAATATTATTATTTTTCGATTTTTCAGCTTTTACTTATTGGTTTTTTCAAATTTTTGATTTTTATTGTCCCTATTTTCTATTTTTCGATTTTTCAATTTTTCGTTTCTTCAGTTTTTAAATACCTTAATTTTTGTTTTTTGTGATTTTTCGTTTCACAATTTTGAATTTTTCGATTTTTCAAATTTTGAATTTTTAAAGTTTTCAAATTTAAAATTTTGTAGATAATTCTCTTAATATTTCATTAGACGATTTTTAATTTTTGGATTTTTTAAATTTTTAATTTTTTAATTTTTCGTTTCTTCAGTTTTACGATTTTGCAAATTTTCAATTTTAAAATTTTTCAATATTACAGTTTTTCGATTTTTCAATTTTTAAATAATTTACGTTTTCATTTCTTCCATTTTTGGGTTTTCCAATTTTCTTTTATTTAGATAATTTTTCGATTTGCAATTTTTCTAGTTTTTATTATTACATTTTTTTTATTTTTTGAGTTTTCATTTTTTGAATTGTTCAGTTAAGTTTTACAACTTCTCAATTTTTCTGAGTCTTTAGTTAACTCATTTTTCGATTAAAATTTTGTAATTTTTTGTTTTTACAATTTTTAAATATTTTATTTATTGGTTTTTTAAAATTTCCGAGATTTTTAGTTCCCCATTTTTAACTTTTCGATTTTCCAATTTTTCGTTTTTTCAGTTTTGTTAATTTTAAAACTTTTGATTTTTTAATTTGACAATTTTTTGATATTTCAATTTTTAGACTTTTGTTTGTATTTTTTAACTTTTCAATTTTTCAATTTTCAATTCTCTAGTTTTCAATATTCTAGTTTTTAAAATTTTCGATTTTGAGTTTCCTTATTTTAAATTTTTCAATTTTCAAATTTTGAATTTTTAAATTTTTATATTCTTTAATTTTTCGTTTCTTCAATTGAACGATATTATCAGTTTTACAATTGTTGGATTTTACATTTTTCAGATATTAAACTTTTCTTTTGTTTAGGTAATTTTTTTTCTAATTTTCGATATTATAGTTTTTTGATTTTTGGATTTTTTAAATTTTTAAATTTTCAATTTTTCATTTTAAGTTTTACATCTTTCAAATTTTTCAATTTTTATTTTGCAATTTGTTTTTAATTTTTTTTACATTTTACTTATTAGTTTTTTTCGATTTTTAGTTTCCTTATTTTTAATTTTTCGCTATTCAGTTGAATTTTTTAATTTTTCCTTTGTCAATTTTACGATTTTTCAATTTTACAATTTCTCTTTTTCTCAATTTTTAAATAATTTAAATTTTCATTTCTTTCATTTGTGTTCCCAATTTTGACTAGACCTATGTACTGTAAAAGTATTTGTGTCACAATAAACTTAAACTTAAACTTCAATTTTTGGATTTTTCAATTTTTTTTACTTGTAATTCTTCGATTTACAATTTTTCCAGGTTTCAATATTACAATTTTTTGATTCTTCGATTTTTCGTTTTTTGAATTGTTCAATTTTTAGTTTTACGACTCCTCAATTTCTCGAATTTTAATTTGTCAATTTTTTTGACTTTTTAGTTAACTCATTTTTCGACTCATATTTTGAAATTTTTTGTTTTAACAATTTTTACAGGTTTTATTTATTGATTTTTTTGAAATTTTCGATTTTTGGTTCCCCATTTTTAACTTTTCGATTTTTCAATTTTTCGTTTTTTCAGTTTTGTGATTTTTCGTTTAACAATTTTTAATTTTTAGATTTTTCAAATTTTAAATTTTCAAAACTTTCAATTTTTTAATTTGTTGTTTCTTCAATTTTTTGATTTTACAATCTTTTGATTTTTGATTGTAACCATTTTTTTATCTTTTAATTTTTAGACATTTATTCGAATTTTTCAATTTTTCAACTTTCAAATTTTTCAACAATACAATTTTTCAATTGTTAGACATTTATATAAATTTTCATTTTCCCAATTTTTGTTTTTCTTTGATTTTTCGAGTTGCAATTTCTCGAGTTTTCAATATTCTAATTTTCCGATTTTTTAAAACTTTTACATATTGGTTTTTTAAAATTTTCGAATATAAGTTTCCTTATTTTTAATTTTTCCATTTTCAAATTTTTATATTCTTTAATTCTTTGCTTCCTCAATTTTACGATCTTGCAATTTTTCGATTTATCAGTTTTGCAATTTTTCAATTTTTCGATTTTTCAAATTTTGAATTTTTCAATTTTTCATTTTAAGTTTTCATTCAGTTTCTCGATTTTTAATTTGCGGATTTCTCCAACTTTTCAGTTAACTCATTTTTCAATTTTTATTTTCCACATTTTTAATTTTTCGCTTTTCAGTTTTTCATTTCTTCAATTTTTAGATAATTATTCTCTTAATTTTTGGTTTTGCAATTTTGTGCTTTTTCGTTTTTTCTATTTTAAGATTTTGAAATTTTTCACTTTTTAGATATTGAAGTTTTCATTTTTTTAATTTTTGGATTTTTAAATTTTCTTTTGTTTAGGTAATTTTTCGATTTGCAATTTTTCTAGTTTTCAACATTACAATTTTTTCATTTTTCGAATTGTTCAATTATACGATTAAGTTTTACAACTTCTCAATTTCTCGAATTTTAATTTTTTAATTTTTCTGACTTCATTTAACTCATTTTTCGATTCATGACAATTTTTTGTTTTTACAATTTTTAGGGGTTTTACTTATTGATTTTTTTGAAATTTTCGACTTTTTGGTTTCCCCATTTTTAACTTTTCGGTTTTTTAATTTTTCGTTTTTTCAGTTTTGTGGTTTTTCGTTTAAGAATTTTTAATTTTTCAATTTTTCCAATTTTGAATTTTCAAAACTTTCAATTTTTTAATTTCTTGTTTTTTCTATTTTAAGATTTTGTAATCTTTCGATTTAATATTTTTTTGATATTTCAATTTTTAGACATTTGTTTGTATTTTTCAATTTTTTTTTTTAATTATTCGAGTTTCTATTTCTCTAGTTTTCAATATTCTAATTTTTCGATCTTAAAGTTTTACTTATCGGTTTTTTCAAATATTCGATTTTGATTTTCCCTATTTTTAATTTTTGGATTTTCACATTGTGATATATTAAATTTTTATATTCTTTAATTTTTCGTTTCTTCAAGTTTGTGATTCTCCAATTTTTCGATTTATCAGTTTTACAATTTTTCTATTTTACATTTTTTAGACATTTTAATTTTCTTTTGTTAAGGCAGTTTTTCGATGTGCAATTTTTCCAGTTTTCAATATTATAATGTCTTGATTTTTCGAATTTTACAACTTCTCAATTTTTCGATTTTTAATTTGTGAATTTTTCGACTTTTCAGTTAACTCGAATTTCAATTTATATTTTGCATTTTCTGTTTTTACAATTTTTAGATCTGTTATTTGTTGTTTAACAATTTTTAATTTTTTAATTTTTCAAATTTTGAATCTTGAAAATTCTCGATTTTTAAATTTTTGGTTTCTTCAATTTAACAATTTTCGGATTTTTCAATTTTTCGAACATTTTAAGTTTTCAGCTTTTCAATTTTCTTCTGTTCAGGGAATTTTTCGATTTGCAATTTTTCTAGTTTTCAATATTTTAATTTTTCGATCTTAAAGTTTTACTTATCGGTTTTTTCAAATATTCGATTTTGATTTTCCCTATTTTTAATTTTTCGTTACTTCAAGGTTGTGATTCTGCAACTTTTCCATTTATCAGTTTTACAATTTTTCTATTTTACATTTTTTAGACATTTTAATTTTCCTTTGTTAAGGTAATTTTTCGATGTGCAACTTTTCCAGTTTTCAATGTTATAATGTTTTGATTTTTCGAATTTTACAACTTCTCAATTTTTCGATTTTTAATTTGTGAATTTTTCGACTTTTCAGTTAACTCGAATTTCAATTTATATTTCGCATTTTCTGTTTTTACAATTTTTAGATCTGTTACTTGTTGTTTAACAATTTTTAATTTTTTAATTTTTCAAATTTTGAATCTTGAAAATTCTTGATTTTTAAATTTTTGGTATCTTCAATTTAACAATTTTCGGATTTTTCAATTTTTCGAACATTTTAAGTTTTCAGCTTTTCAATTTTCTTCTGTTCAGGGAATTTTTCGATTTGCAATTTTTCTAGTTTTCAGTATTACAATTTTTCGATTTTTCAAGTTTAGAATTTTTCAGTTTTCCGATTTTAAGTTTTATAACGTCCTAATTTGTCGATTTTAAATTTCTCAATGTTTCCGACTTTTCAGTTAACCCAATTTTCGATTTTTATTTTGCATTTTTTGATTTTGTAATTTTTATATCTTCTACAGGGTGTTATTGAAAGATACGTACAACAAAATAGACAGTTCTTCGCGAAGTCTAAGAAGTCGGAAAAACTTATTTTGTCTTATCAAAATTTTAAGGGGAACATTAACCCTTATCCAATCTTTTTAGACGCTACTGAAGGATAAATAGGTAAAATTAATTAATTTTAGTAAATCCTAGCAACTGTAACAATAAAACTTTTGTCAAGACTAAATGTTGCTATAGAAACGAAAGATGATCATTTTATCAGAGGCGTACAACGAATTTGGACATAAATTTTAATAATTTTTATCTCTAAAAGGAGAACACTTTTACCTGAACTTTTTTTTAACTTTTAGCACCCATACTTCGAGAACAATTGCCGATTTTATTTTGTACGTACCTTTCAATAACAGGCTGTAGTTATAATTTTTCAATTAGTAGTTTCTCGGTTTTTAATTTTTCGATTTTTCAGGTTTTCATTTCTTCAGTTTTTAGATATTTTAATTTTTCGCGTACCAATTTTAAATTTTTTGATTTTTCAGTTTTTTACATACATTTTTCGATTTGCAGTTTTCTAGCTTTCAGTTTAGAAATTTAAAATATTTTGTTTTTTTCAAATTCTGATGTTTTAATTTTTTTATTTTTCGTTCCTTGAATTTTATAATTTCGCACTTTTTTGATTTCTCAATTATTAGATTTTTAATTTTTCAATTTTACAGATTTTCAATTTTTAAATTTTTATATTCTTTCATTTTTCGTGTCTTCAATTGGACGATATTGCAATGTTTCGATTTTACAGTTTTACAATTTTTCGATTTTACATTTTTCAGATATTTTACTTTTCTTTTGTTTAGGTAATTTTTCGATTTGCAATTTTTCTAGTTTTCGATATTAGTTTTTTTACTTTTGGCTTTTTCAAAATTTTAAATTTTCAATTTTTCATTTTAAGTTTTACATGTTTCAAATTTTTCCATTTTCATTTTGCAATTTGTTATTAATTTTTTTTACATTTTACTTATTGATTTTATCGATTTTTAGATTCCTTATTTTTAATTTTTCGCTATTCAGCTGAATTTTTTAATTTTTCGTATCTCAATTTTACGCTTTTGCAATTTCACACTTCTTCAGTTTTATAGTTTTTCAATTTTATAATTTCTCTGTCTCAATTTTTAGATAATTAATTTCTTCAGTTTTTGGATTTTTCAATTTTCTTTCATTTAAATAATTTTTCGATTTGCAATTTTTCTAGTTTTCAACATTACAATTTTTTCATTTTTCGATTTTTCGTTTTCTGAATTGTTCTATTTTTAGTTTTACGACTTCTCAATTTCTCGAATTTTAATTCGTCAATTTTTCTGACTTTTTAGTTAACTCATTTTTCGATTCATATTTTGAAATTTTTTGTTTTAACAATTTTTAGAGGTTTTACTTATTGATTTTTTTGAAATTTTCGATTTTCGGTTCCCCATTTTTAACTTTTCGATTTTTCAATTATTCATTTTTTCAGTTTTGTAATTTTTCGTTTAACAATTTCTAATTTTTCGATTTTTCAAATTTTAAATTTTCAAAACTTTCAATTTTTTAATTTGTTTCTTCAATTTTTTGATTTTACAATCTTTCGATTTTTTAATCTAACATTTTTTTTTATATTTAAATTTTTAGACATTTATTCGTATTTTTCAATTTTTCAGTTTCTCAATTTTTAAATTTTTCAACTTTACAATTTTTTTTAATTATGCGAGTTGCTATTTCTCTAGTTTTCAATATTCTAATTTTTCGACCTTTAAGTTTTACTTGTCGGTTTTTTCAAATATTCGATTTTTAATTTGTGAATTTTCCGACTTTTCACGTAACTCAATTTTCAATTTATATTTTGCATTTTTTTGTTTTTACGATTTTTACATATTTTACTTGTTGGTTTTTTGAAATTTCCGATTTTTCAGTTTTTCGTGTTTTCAATTTTGTGATTTTTGGTTTAACAATTTTTAAATCTTTAATTTTTCAAATTTTGAATTTTGAAAATTTTTTAATTTTTGGTTTCTTCAATTTTACGATTTTATAATCTTTCGATTTTTCAATTTAACAATTTTCGGATTTTTCGATTTGCAATTTTTCTAGTTTTCAATATTACAATTTTTCGATTTTTCAAGTTTAGAATTTTTCAGTTTTTCGATTTTAAGTTTTATAACGTCCTAATTTGTCGATTTTAAATTTCTCAAAGTTTCCGACTTTTCAGTTAACCAAATTTTCGATTTTTATTTTGCATTTTTTGATTCTGTAATTTTTATATCTTCTAGTCATAATTTTTCAATTATTAGTTTCTCGGTTTTTAATTTTTCGATTTTTCAGGTTTTCATTTCTTCAGTTTTTAGATATTTTAATTTTTCGCGTCACAATTTTAAATTTTTTGATTTTTCAGTTTTTTACATAAATTTTTCGATTTGCAGTTTGCTAGTTTTCAGTTTAGAAATTTAAAATATTTTGTTTTTTTCAAATTCTGATGTTTTAATTTTTTTATTTTTCGTTCCTTGAATTTTATAATTTCGCACTTTTTGATTTCTCAATTATTAGATTTTTAATTTTTCAATTTTACAAATTTTCAATTTTTAGATTTTTCAGCTTCTTCGAGGTTGCTTTCTTTAGGTATTAAATGAAATTTTGACTCATGTACGACTTCGGTTATCACATAAATAATATTATTATTGTTATTAGTAAAATCGAAAAATTGAAGGAACAAATAATTGAAAATACTGAAAACACAAAAAATAAAAAAAAATTGAAATCAAGACTGAAAAGTCAGAATAATCGAAAAATTAAAATATTGAAAACAAAAAACTTGAAAAATTGTAAAACCTTAAAAGTGGAAACTTTAAAATTAAAAACTCGAATCGAAATCGGAAAATTTCAGAATAAAAATTGAAAAATTCATTTAAAATTTTACTTTCTAGTTCGGTCGACAAAGCGGCACTCATAAACCTAGCTTTACTAATAACAATCGACGTGTAGAGGCTAAAATGCCGCTTTCGTTCGATACTAGCAGGTGCTAGAAACATAATAGTTTATGACAAGAAGGGTCAAAGTCAACTTACTTTAGCACCCCCCTAAAAGCTGTTAATATTTTTATTAATAGCCCAAGTTTCGGGTCACGTTAGTTAGACCCACTAACGAACAGTGACAGCCACGACCGAGCTATTCTCCCCCTCACTACAATAAATACTCATCCACTAATAAAAAAATGAAAAATACTATCGCCTTTGTGACGTTTATTAATACTTTCACGCCTCGCCGCCCCAAAATTACTTCCACCCCCACGACTCCGCGCTGCACCTGTCACCTATTGTCATCCTCGCCGCCCCTGAAACCGCCACCTTTTATTTACGCCTTTCCCCGCCGTAAATCAGTCCCGTATCGAGAGATTCCCCCAATTTAAATTTTTATCAAGCGTCAGACGGCGCCGCGTATCGAGATCGATCCTTATATAGCGCGCAGTATCCCAATTTAGTCCTGAACTTGGTCAGCTCGCGAGGATAACGTACGCCTCGATGGACGACTATATCATTATGGACGAGTCCAAGCCGGAGGGGTGCGGCGCCGCGACGCTTTCACACACTAATGACCTTATAGACCTTCAATAGTAAAGTCAAAAGGTGGCCTTCTTCGGAGTCGGGTAATGAAAGAGGTTTGTTGGCGGTGATGATGCGTGAATTTTTAACCAATCGTGAAGCGGGGTTTCTTATCTCGGCCAATGGGATTTGGTTTTGGTGGAGATTACCGCAGAGGAGGAGCGCAGCTTTTTATGATGAAATTTATTTCATGCTTCAAACAAAATACCATTGCAAAATGTGTGTTTTCAGAAATCCATTCATCGGATGTTTTCTCTACGACTCATTTAGGTCCGGATTGACCTTGATATGAATTCGAATCAGAAAAACTGGAATTTTGTAATGTTAGAATGGCTAAACAAAGAGTGTTTTTGTTAAAAACTGCGTCTGGAAAGTCGTTGAAATTGGATAGAACTTTGAGAGTGAGTCAGTCTGGAAGAGACTTATTTGCATAATGGGTCTAAAATTGCAAATTAAATTATAATTTGTTCCTAAGCAAACTGAATTTTCTTGTATCGAAAATTTAGGCAGCTCCAACCATTTTTGTATAATCTTACCGGTGAACGTACGGAAAATGTAATAGTAATTTACACAACTAGTTCGGGATAGCCTGCTTCCCGCATGAATGCTTGTTTGCGGCACGACCGAAGGGAGTGCCGCATTTGCGTGAATGCGGGAAGCAGGCTCACGAACGTGTTGTGTACAATATTTTTTGCAACGAATAAACCTTTAAACTGAAGAAATTAACTGTGAGTTATTTATAAACAATGGCGCCGTCAACACATCACAATGTTGACACTACGCGAGTATTTTAAGGTTACCATGGCAACGGGAAGTTAAAATGCACGTGTGCGGGAAGTTCGAACTCCCGCACTCTGGTGAATGCACGAAAGCCATCAAAAAAGATCATGAGTGCAAAAAATATAATTTACAAAATCTTTCTCGATAAGGAGAATTAAGAAAACACGAAACTTAAATATGTACATTATTATTGGATTTAGAGAGAAAAATATCTTCAATAATTTAAATTGGATTCTTTGAAATTTTTTAAATAGAACAAAAAATAATTCACTAGGGATTCCAAATTTGTAAAAAGAAAATTCCCTACTGATTAGCATCCACTCGTTCGGTATTTGTCTGCTTCCTAAATTTGACTTTTGCAGTAGTTTGTACTTCCTGTATTTCATTACAATTGCTAAAATTAAGTATATCAGGCCCATTTAAAAAGGGAAAATTCTGTGGATTCTACTATGTTCGAAATTTTTATTTTTAAGATTATTGTTTTTTAAATATGGCCTAGAATAATAAATATTATAGAATTGATAAAATAATGATAGCAGAAGAAAAATGGTCTAAAGTTGTTTAGACAGAACCTTCTCCTCCCCTTTAACTTTTTTGAAAAATTATAAAATTTGATTCTACGATTTTTTTATAATAAACCCCCATGAGTTAAATCCACTCGTTTATAATATGGCATTTCTTTCACTTATAAATAACTATTAAGCTACAATACAACAAAATAATGTTTATATTATTATATTATTTATATTAAATATATCCGGGGCAACATTACAGTATTCACAAATTTTAGAAAAAATACAAAGGTGTTCCTAAGTTACGTATTCTCTTAGGCTCGATAACCATACTTTATTTTTGAAATTCCAATGCAGCGTTGCCATGTTATTTCATGTTTTAGAATTTCTTTATTAGCAAATACTTTTCCCGCCCACCCACCCTCTCCTTTCTTACAGTGTATGTGATTTGCCAAAATTAGTTTTATCTTAACAAATACTAACCGAAAAAATGAAAAGCTGAAAAAATGCAGTTCGAAAAATTGAAAAATCGAAAAGTGAATAGTAAAAAATTGAAAACTCGGGGAATTCTGTGTTCACAGCCAATAAGAATGAATTATTAAAACGGAATAGGGGTGGGTGGGAGGGGCCACTTTTTACTTAGTTCTAAATATTGGATTCTGCCGCTTGTTAAAATAAATTCAATTCTCACTGTACAGTAAATAAAATAAGTCAGTGAAATAGAGGAAAAAGGTGGAAGAAGCTGAGTCAAGCCCGCCCACCCGCTCTCAGTTTTCTTACAGCGTATGTCATTTGCCAAAATCAGTCTTTTCTTAGCAAATACTTTTCCCGCCCACCCACCCTCTCCTTTCTTACAGTGTATGTGATTTGCCAAAATTAGTTTTATCTTAGCAAATACTAAAAGAAAAAATGAAAAACTGAAAAAATTCAGTTCGAAAAATAGAAGACCCCAAAAATTGAAAAATCGAAAAGTGAATAATTAAAAAATTGAAAACTCGTGAAATTCTTTCTTCAGAGCCAATAAAAATGAATAATCAAAACGGAATAGGGGTGCGTGGGAGGGGCCACTTTTTACTTTGTTCTAAATATTGGATTCTACCGCTTGTTAAAATAGAATTCAATTCCCACTGTACAGTAAATAAAATAAGTCAGTGAAATAGAGGAAAAAGGTGGGAGAAGCTGAGTCAAGGCCGCCCACCCGCCCTCAATTTTCTTACAGTGTATGTCATGTGCCAAAATCTGTCTTATCTTAGCAAATACTATCCCCGCCCACCCACCCTCTCCTTTCTTACAGTGTATGTGATTTGTCAAAATTAGTTTTATCTTAGCAAATACTAAAAGAAAAATTGAAAAACTGAAAAAATTCAGTTCGAAAAATAGAAAACCCCAAAAATTGAAAAATCGAAAAATCGAAAAATGAATAGTAAAAAATTGAAAACTCGGGAAATTCTTTCTTCAGAGCCAGAGTTAAGCTTCTTGGCAAATGCTTAAAAAAGCCTAGGGATCACACAATATTTTCAAATTAAAAAAAAAACACAAGGAGCCTCAAGATTTAACACATTCTTTTAAAAAAGCCTTTCATAAACAAAACATCACTATCCCCAACGTATTTAAGAAAAAAAAAAACACAAGGGGTTCCGAAAATATTTATTAATTCTTAAAAAAAACACCAAGGGCCCCCAAAATCTTAAAGATTTTTTCTTACTCATTTAAAAAAAGACACTAGGGGCCGCCAAGACTGTTACAATCTCTTAAACTCTTTCATAAAAAAAAAATATTGACCCCCAACATTTTTTCAATTAAAAAAAATAATAACAGAATTCAAACGCAAGAGGTCCCAGAAATATTTATTCATTCTTAAAAAAAGCACACTAGGCGCAGTCAAAATTGATTCAAACTCCCCCAAAATTACGACACTAGGGGTCAAAAGATCTTTTTAAATAAAAAAAATACGCAAGGAGTCCCCGAGATTGTTACCCATCCTTTAAATCAAAAATTCTAGAAGCCCTCAAAATTGTTTCAAATACTTTCAGAACCAAAACGCTAGGGACTCCGAGACCTTTCCAAATTAAAAAAAAACATCAACGTATCAAACCTATTAAAAAACAAAGCATTAGAAGCCCTAACACCTTAACGAATTTTCATTTAAAAAAAAAACAGATTAGAGGCCTTCAAAATTGGTTCAAACTCTTTCAGAAACAAAACACTAGAAATCACCAGATTTTTTAAAATTAAAAAAAAAAAACACAAGGGGTCCTCTTTTATACATTCTTTAAAAAAAATTACTAGGAAAACCTGATTGTTTCAATTCCAAATTCAAAATTTTTCAAAATAAAAAAAATTCAAGCAGTTCCAAAAAATCTAGCTCATTAAAATAAAGACCCTAAGGGCTTAGGGGCCCTTACTTGTCTCAAACTATTTCATAAACAAAACATCACGACCTTCAAGATTTTCCCAAATTTAAAAAAAAATAAAACAAGGGCTTGAAACTCTTTTAAAAGTAAGACACTAGAGACCACAAGATATTTTCAGATTTAAAAACTCACACAAGAAGTTCCCAAAATTATTACTTTTCTTTAAAACCAAGACATTAAGAGGCGTCAAAATTGATGCAAACTCTTTCAAAAACAAAACACTAGAAACCACAAGATGTTTTCAAATCTAAAAGAACACAAGGAATCCGCAAGATTCTTACAAATTTTTTAAAGAAAATTAAAATAAAAAACTCTAAAGTTCCTCAAGAATCTTACTCATTAAAAAAAGGCACTAAGGACCCCTAAGACTGTTACAAATTCTTTTAGAAACAAAGTATCACGATCCCCAAAATCTTTAAAAAATAAAACAAGGACTTTCAGCACATTTTCAAACACAAGAGGTTCTAAAGATTTCTTTTTCATTCATTCCTTAAAAAAAGACACTAGACGCCCTAAAAATTGATTGAAAGTCTTTCAAACTCTTGAGTTTGAAAGAGTTTCAATCAATTTTTTTTCTTGACACTAGAGGCCACAAAATCTTTTCGGATTTAAAATGTTTACTTTTACTTTTTTACTTCTTTAAGCACGAGAATTACAAAATTCAAAAAACGTACAATATTTCAGTGAGCGATTTTAGAAAATGGCAGGAGAGAATGAGAAATCAGATCGAAACTGACCTGTGTAGGTCGAGATCAAAAAGAAAATATCTTTAGTTAAATTTCGAAAATTGTCGAAAATTAGTCAATATTTTCGTTTTGAAAAATTGTGCTTTTGAAAAAGTTACAAAAAATCCCAAAAAATTCTGATAAATACTTATCTAGATTCCGTATTCCAAAAACATAAGAGTGGTTATGCTCTCAATGAGATTCAGTTTGAAAATATATTTTTTTTAATCCAAAAAATTGCAATATTTCAGTGGACGTTTCTGGAAAATAGTATGAGCTATCAAGACCGAAATTAACTTCTGGAGGTCGAAAACCCTAAGAAAATGTATTTGGTTAAATTTCGAATATTCTTGAGAACTGGCCGAAATTTTCATATTGAAAAACTTGATAAAAAAATCCAAAACAATCTGGATATAGATTTCGTCGTGCTGCTTCCAAAAACATCACCTATTTACGCTATCGGCGCAAGATTTAAAAATATTCAGTCCGAAAATACCTATAATTCCTTTAAATCCACAAAATTGCAATATTTCAGTGGGCGATTCTGCAAAAATCGAAGAAACGAGGCTGAAACCAACTTCAGGAAGCCAAAACCAACTTCTGGAAGCCCAAATTCATAAATAAGAAATTGTCCTTCGTTAAATTGCGAAACTGTTGAAAATTGGTTGAAATTTTCATATCGCAAAAATTTTGCTTTTGAAAAAATTGCTAAAAAAAATAAAAAAGAATCTAGAATATAGATTTTATCGTGCTGATTCCAAAAACATAACCTGTTTATGCTCTGAGCGCAAAATTTATAAACATTCGACTACTGTAATAAGTAAGGCCAACAAACCACATTTAAAAAATATTTTATATTTTGATAGTTTTGGAATTGATTAAAAAAATTGCAATATTTCAGTGAGCGATTCTAGAAAAATGGTAGGATCTATAGAAGAATTGAGATTGAAACTAATTTCTGGACATCGAAATCCATAAAATATCTTTGGTCAAATTTCGAAATCTGTCGAAAACGGACCGAAATTTTTTGAAACATTTTAATATAAAAAAAATTGCTAAAAAAACTCAAAAATTCTGGAAATTAGATTTCGACTGCCCGATTCCAAAAACATATCCTGTTTTTCTTAGAAGGTATGTCATTTGCCAAAATCAGTCTTATCTTAACAAGTACAAGCCCCGCCCACCCGCCCTCTATTTTCTTAAAGGGTATATCATTTGCAAAAATTAGTCGTACTTGAGTAAATGCTGCAAAATTAAAAAATATCTGTTATCAAATTACATACCTATATATTTTTTTAAATCTAAGGTATTGCAATATATCAGTGGACGACAAAACATCAGAAGCCCTAACGTCTTAACGAATTTTCATTCTTAAAAAACACTAAGAGGCCTTCAAAATTGATTCAAACTCTTTCAAAAACAAAAGAAAAAAAGGGGTCCTCAAGATTTTTATACATTCTTTAAAAGAAATTACTAGGAAGCCCTGATTGTTTCAATTCCAAATTAAATTTTTTTCAAAATAAAAAAAACTCAAGCAGGCCCGAAAAATCTAACGCATTAAAATAAAGACACTAAGGGCTTAGGGGCCCTTACTGTCTCAAACTATGTCATAAAGATCACGATCTTAAAGATTTTTCCAAATTGTTTAAAAAATAAAACAGGGGCTTGAAACTCTTTCAAAATCAAGACACTAGGGGCCACAAGATATTTTCATATTTAAAAAATCACACAAGAGGTTCCCTAGAATTATTACTTTTCTTTAAAACAAAGATATTAAGAGGCGTCAAAATTGATACAAATTCTTTCAAAAACAAAACACTAGAAACCACCAGATGTTTTCAAATCTGAAAGACCACAAGGAATCCCCCAGATTCCTACACATTCTTTAAAGAAAATCAAAATAAGAATATCAAAAGTTCCTCAAGAATCTTACTCGTTAAAAAAATGCTCTAAGGACCTCTAAGACTTACAAATTCTTTCATAAACAAAACATCACAACTTCCAAAATCTTTTCAAATTCTTTAAAAAATAAAACCAAAATTTTCAGCACATTATCAAACACAAGAGGTCCCAAAGATTTCTTGTTCATTCGTTCCTTAAAAAAATACACTAGACGCCCTAAAAATTTATTGAAACTCTTTCATAATCAAGACACTAGGAACCATAAGATCTTTTCAGATTTTAAAAAATCAGACAAGAGGTGCCCAAAATTTATACCCTTTCTTTAAAACAAAGGCACTAAGAGGCCTCAAAATTGTTTGAAACTCTTTCAAAATCAAGACAAGGAGCCACAAGATCTTTTCAGATTTAAAAAATCACACCAAGAGGCCCCAAAATTATTACTCTTTGTTTAAAACAAAGATACTAAAGGGCTTCAAAATTGATTCAAACTTTCAGAAACAAAACATTAAAAACCACAAGATCTTTTCAAAAATAAAAAAGCACACGGAATCACCAAGATTCTTCCATATTCTTTAAAAACAATCAAAATAAAAGAAACTCAGAAGGTTCTCAAGATTATTACTCATTAAAAAAAGGCACTAGAGGTCTCCAAGATTGTTACAAATTGTTTAAAAAATAAAGCTAGTACTTTCAGCACATTTTCAAACACAAGAGGTCCCAAAGACCCAAAGCTTTCGTCTTCATTCATTCCTTAAAAAAAAACACTAGACGTCCTAAAATTGATTGAAACTCTTTCAAAATCAAGACCCTAGGAACCACAAGATCTTTTCAGATTTTAAAAAATCACACAGGAGATCCCCAAAATTAATACCCTTTCTTTAAAACAAAGGCACTAAGAGGCCTCAAAATTGTTTGAAACTCTTTCAAAATCAAGACAAGGAGCCACAAGATCTTTTCAGATTTAAAAAATCACACCAAGAGGCCCCAAAATTATTACTCTTTGTTTAAAACAAAGATACTAAAGGGCTTCAAAATTGATTCAAACTTTCAGAAACAAAACATCAGAAACCACAAGATCTTTTCAAAAATAAAAAAGCACATGGAATCACCAAGAATCTTCTATATTCTTTAAAAACAATCAAAATAAAAGAAACTCAGAAGGTTCTCAAGATTATTACTCATTAAAAAAAGGCACTAGGGGTCTCCAAGATTGTTACAAATTCTTTAAAAAATAAAGCTAGTACTTTCAGCACATTTTCAAACACAAGGGGTCCCAAAGACACTTGACGCCGTAAAAAACGATTGAAACTCTTTCAAAATCAAGACCCTAGGGGCCACAAGACCTTTTCAGATTTCAAAAAATCACACAAGAGGTCCCCAAAATACTCTTTCTTAAAAATAAAGATACTAAGAGGCCCAAAACTGATTCAAACTCTTTCAAAAACAAAACATTACAAACCACGAGATTTTTTTAAATGTAAAAAAAATAACGAATACCCAAGATTCTTCCACATTAAAAAAAAAAAACAAGAAAAATATCAAAGGGTCCTCAAGATCCTTACTTAATAAAATAATGGCTCTAGAGGCCCCTAAGACTGTTACAAACATCACGACCCTCAAGATCTTTTCAAATTCTCTGAAAAATAAAACAAGGAATATCAGCACATTTTCAAATACAAAAGGTCCCAAAAGTTTCTTCTTTAGTTATTCCTTAAACGAAGACATTACACGCCCTAAAAATTGATTCAAAATCTTTCAAAATCAAGACCATAGGGACAACAAGATCTTTTCAGATCTAAAAAATCACACAAGAGGTCCCCAAAATTATTACTCTTTCTTTAAAACAACTCTTTCAAAAACCAAACATTAGAAACCACGAGATCTTTTCAAATGTAAAAAAAACACAAGGAATTCCCAAGATGCTTACACATTCTTTAAAAAAAATAAAAATAAAAATACCGAAAGAGTCCTCAAAATTCTTACTCATTGAAAAAAAAGGCACTGTTACAAATTCTTTCGTAAACACAACATTTCGACCCCCAAAATCTTTTCAAATTCTCTAAAAAATAAAACAACGACTTTCAGCACATATTCAAACAAAAGAGATCTCAAAAGGTAGTTCTTCAAAAAAAGACACTAGACACCCTAAAAATTGATTGAAACTCTTTCAAAATCAAGACTCTAGGGGCCACAAGGTCTTTTGAAATTTAAAAAAAACACACAACAGGTCCCCAAAATTATTACCCTTTCTTTAAAGGCCTCAAAATTGATTCAAAGTCTTTCAAAAAGAAAACATTATAAATCACTAAATATTTTCAAATGTAAAAAAACACCAGGAATCCCCTAGATTTTTACGCATTCTTTGAAAAAAAAAAAAAAAAACTCAAAAGGTCCTCAAAATTCTTACTCATTAAAAAAAGACACTAGGGGACCCCAAGACTGTTACACATTATTTCATAAACAAAACATGACGACCCCCCAAGATCTTTTCAAATTCTTCAAAAAAATAAAAAAAAATAAACACAAAGTGTTCCCAAGATCTGTTAAGCTTCTCAAAAAGCGCTCCGAGAAATCTCCAAGATTTTTTCAAAGTTAAAACATCTTCAAAATCAAAACACTAGGAGCTTCTGTGATTCGTTCACACTTTGCCAAAATCAAAAACACTAGGTGCCTCTGAGATTCTTAAAAAAATGTTCAAAATCAAAACACTAGGAGCCCCTGAGATTCTTTAAAACATCTTCAAAATCAAAACACTAGGAGCCCTTGAGATTCTTTAAAACATCTTCAAAATCAAAACACTAGGAGCCCCTGAGATTCTTTAAAACATCTTCAAAATCAAAACACTAGGAGCTTCTGTGATTCGTTCACACTTTGTCAAAATTAAAAACACTAGGTGCCCCTGAGATTCTTAAAAAAATGTTCAAAATCAAAACACTAGGAGCCCCTGAGATTCTTTAAAACATCTTCAAAATTAAAACACTAGGAGCCCCGGAGATTCTTTAAAACATCTTCAAAATCAAAACACTAGGAGCCCCTGAGATTCTTTAAAACATCTTCAAAATCAAAACACTAGGAGCCCCTGAGATTCTTTAAAACATCTTCAAAATCAAAACACTAGGAGCCCCTGAGATTCTTTAAAACATCTTCAAAATTAAAACACTAGGAGCCCCGGAGATTCTTTAAAACATCTTCAAAATCAAAACATTAGGAGCTTCTGTGATTCGTTCACACTTTGTCAAAATCAAAAACACTAGGTGCCCCTGAGATTCTTAAAAAAATGTTCAAAATCAAAACAGTAGGAGCCCCTGAGATTCTTTAAAACATCTTCAAAATCAAAACACTAGGAGCCCCTGAGATTCTTTAAAACAGTTTCAAAATCAAAACACTAGAAGCCCCTGAGATTCTTTAAAACATCTCCAAAATCAAAACACTAAGAGCCCCGGAGATTTTTAAAACATCTTCAAAATCAAAACACTAGGAGCTTCTGTGATTCGTTCACACTTTGTCAAAATCAAAAACACTAGGAGCCCCTGAGATTCTTTAAAACATCTTCAAAATCAAAACACTAGAAGCCCCTGAGATTCTTTAAAACATTTTCAAAATCAAAACACTAGGAGCCCCTGAGATTCTTTAAAACATCTTCAAAATTAAAACACTAGGAGCCCCTGAGATTCTTTAAAACATCGCCAAAATCAAAACACTAAGAGCCCCTGAGATTTTTTAAAACATGTCCAAAATCAAAACACTAAGAGCCCCGGAGATTTTTAAAACATCTTCAAAATCAAAACACTAGGAGCTTCTGTGGTTCGTTCACACTTTGTCAAAATCAAAAACATTAGGAGCCCCTGAGATTCTTTAAAACATCTTCAAAATCAAAACACACGGAGCCCCTGAGTTTCTTTAAAACATTTTCAAAATTAAAACACTAGGAGCCCCGGAGATTCTTTAAAACATCTTCAAAATCAAAACACTAGGAGCCCCTAAGATTCTTTAAAACATTTTCAAAATTAAAACACTAAGAGCTTCTGTGATTCGTTCACACTTTGTCAAAATCAAAAACACTATTAGCCCCTGAGATTCTTTAAAACATCTTCAAAATCAAAACACTAGGAGCCCCTGAGATTCTTTAAAACATCTTCAAAATTAAAACACTAGGAGCCCCTGAGATTCTTTAAAACATCGCCAAAATCAAAACACTAAGAGCCCCTGAGATTTTTTAAAACATCTCCAAAATCAAAACACTAGGAGCCCCTAAGATTCTTTAAATCATCTTCAAAATTAAAACACTAGGAGCCCCGGAGATTCTTTAAAACATCTTCAAAATCAAAACATTAGGAGCTTCTGTGATTCGTTCACACTTTGTCAAAATCAAAAACACTAGGAGCCCCTGAGATTCTTTAAAACATATTCAAAATCAAAACACTAGAAGCCCCTGAGATTCTTTAAAACATTTTCAAAATCAAAACACTAGGAGCCCCTGAGATTCTTTAAAACATCTTCAAAATTAAAACACTAGGAGCCCCTGAGATTCTTTAAAACATCGCCAAAATCAAAACACTAAGAGCCCCTGAGATTTTTTAAAACATCTCCAAAATCAAAACACTAAGAGCCCCGGAGATTTTTAAAACATCTTCAAAATCAAAACACTAGGAGCTTCTGTGATTCGTTCACACTTTGTCAAAATCAAAAACATTAGGAGCCCCTGAGATTCTTTAAAACATCTTCAAAATCAAAACACTAGGAGCCCCTGAGATTCTTTAAAACATTTTCAAAATTAAAACACTAGGAGCCCCGGAGATTCTTTAAAACATCTTCAAAATCAAAACACTAGGAGCCCCTAAGATTCTTTAAAACATTTTCAAAATTAAAACACTAGGAGCTTCTGTGATTCGTTCACACTTTGTCAAAATCAAAAACACTATTAGCCCCTGAGATTCTTTAAAACATCTTCAAAATCAAAACACTAGGAGCCCCTGAGATTCTTTAAAACATCTTCAAAATTAAAACACTAGGAGCCCCTGAGATTCTTTAAAACATCGCCAAAATCAAAACACTAAGAGCCCCTGAGATTTTTTAAAACATCTCCAAAATCAAAACACTAGGAGCCCCTAAGATTCTTTAAATCATCTTCAAAATTAAAACACTAGGAGCCCCGGAGATTTTTAAAACATCTTCAAAATCAAAACACTAGGAGCTTCTGTGATTCGTTCACACTTTGTCAAAATCAAAAACACTAGGAGCCCCTGAGATTCTTTAAAACATCTTCAAAATCAAAACACTAGAAGCCCCTGAGATTCTTTAAAACATTTTCAAAATCAAAACACTAGGAGCCCCTGAGATTCTTTAAAACATCTTCAAAATTAAAACACTAGGAGCCCCTGAGATTCTTTAAAACATAGCCAAAATCAAAACACTAAGAGCCCCTGAGATTTTTTAAAACATCTCCAAAATCAAAACACTAAAAGCCCCGGAGATTTTTAAAACATCTTCAAAATCAAAACACTAGGAGCTTCTGTGATTCGTTCACACTTTGTCAAAATCAAAAACATTAGGAGCCCCTGAGATTCTTTAAAACATCTTCAAAATCAAAACACTAGGAGCCCCTGAGATTCTTTAAAACATTTTCAAAATTAAAACACTAGGAGCCCCGGAGATTCTTTAAAACATCTTCAAAATCAAAACTCTAGGAGCCCCTAAGATTCTTTAAAACATTTTCAAAATTAAAACACTAGGAGCTTCTGTGATTCGTTCACACTTTGTCAAAATCAAAAACACTAGGAGCCCCTGAGATTCTTTAAAACATCTTCAAAATCAAAACACTAGGAGCCCCGGAGATTCTTTAAAACATCTTCAAAATCAAAACACTAGGAGTTCCTATGATTCGTTCACACTTGTCAAAATCAAAAACACTAGGTGCCCCTGAGATTCTTAAAAAAATGTTCAAAATCAAAACACTAGAAGCCCTTGAGATTCTTTAAAACATCTCCAAAATCAAAACACTAAGAGCCCCTGAGATTCTTTAAAACATCTTCAAAATCAAAACACTAGGAGCTCCTATGATTCGTTCACACTTGTCAAAATCAAAAACTCTAGGAGCCCTTGAGATTCTTTAAAACATATACAAAATCAAAACGCTAGGAGCCCCTGAGATCCTTTAATGCATATTCAAAATTAAAACACTAGGGGCCCCTGTGATTCTTTAAAAGATTTTGAAAATCAAAATACTAGGTGCCTCTGAGATTCTTTAAAAAATGTTCAAAATCAAAACACTAGGAGCTCCTGAGATTCTTAGAACATATTAAAAATCAAAACACCAGGGCCTCTGTGATTCTTTAAAAAATGTTCAAAATCAAAACTCCAGGGGCTCCTGACATTCTTTAAAACACATTCAAAATCAAAACACCAGGACCCCCTGTGATTTGTTCATAATTTGTCAAAATCAAATCACTAGGTGCCCCTGAGATTCTTTAAAAAATGTTCAAAACCAAAACACTAGCAGCCCCTGAGATTCCTGAAAACATCTTCAAAATCAAAACTCAAAGAGCCCCTGGGATTCTTTAAATAGTAAATATTAGGGATTCACAAAAATTTTTCAACAATCTTCCAAGATTTACAATATAAAAATCCAGTTTCTTCAATAAATATTCTATTTTTTTATAGTAATACCTATAAGTTCACATAAAAATTGGGATGGATTGTTATTAAAAATCGAGAAAATGAGATAAGGCATTTTTTGATTAATAATAATAATTAATCAATAAATCTCTTCATTAATTATTATTTTAGGCACCCGTGATATCTTCAAAGGGTTTTTTTAACACTTATACAGGCTGTCTTAGAACGGTTGACGACTTTATAAATATTTGTTAAAAAATGTACCTGTGGCATTGTTTAATGTTCATTTTAGATTTATTTCCACAATAAATAGTATAGGAAGCTATATATAATTGGAGCAGGGCATGGAATTATTTTTTGTCGTTTATTTACAACAGGATAATTATTTTCGAATATTAAGTAGGTAACCGAATATACTTTAGAGCATGAATAGTTTCATCATTACTATCTTAAATGCAGTCGGGTTGAGATATAATTAACATTTGACTTAAACAGTAAAAGAGAAAAAACTGGAACAATCCCGAAACCATATGTTTATATGACACATAAATATTTATATATTGAAAACTCTCGTATGTATATTGCATGATACCTATACCCAACGAACCATTGTACATCTAATACATAATTCAACCACCACAAAAATAAGCCCCGAAAGTCAACCAGACACCATCAAGAATCGTCACAGCCACTTAAATACGAAAATAAATAATTCATCCTCTTTTCATGCTCCAGCTAACACAGATATTAACCAAGCCGATCGATGCCGATTCGTACGTAAAATTTCTTTTCAGACCTTAATCTCTCGGCATTTTTCTAAACCCACCCCTGACCCGTGACATTTATCTCCTTTGAGATCACCCCGCGATATTCCATTTTCCATCCTAACGAACACAATCATCAAATCATAAAAAACTTTAAAAGCAGACTCAAATATCAGCCGACGTAAAGGTCAAAAGCGAATTTCGTTCGAGCAGAATTTGTTTACAAAAGTTTTAATAAAAGTAAGTAATTTCGACCGTATCGATTGCTGTTTTACAAGCGTGTCTTGTTTAAAATTAAAGTGTGATTAGAGAGGCGTGTTAGGAATTCACGGACGTTGTACAAGTTTAATGATAACGTTGCGGGCAACATGTGGTTGCCACAACCCGGCGCATCCGCCATTTTTTTCCGGTTGTCAATCGATACAAATAAAAATATCTGGGGCGAACGCCGGTCGATAGAGGAAAAGCTCGATTTGTTATTATTGACGAACACTAAATCTGACACAATATAAAACTATTCTCAGAAAATTATTATTAGTGTCGCATCAATTTTTATTAGACACATTATCTCCGAAACTATTGGACTAATATTGTTGTCAAATTTGATATATGCATATGTTAGGACTATCATGTAGATGATTAAACCCAACCAAGATTTTGTTAAACCATCCCCACCACCAATGAGATACGTCATCTCAAAAATTTACAAAACTATATATTGTTTGTTTCATAAAATAAGATAGTCTTATACTTGTTGTTTATGAATCCGTGTTGAGTTTTTACCCCAAACATCCAATGTATACTTGTGGTTTATCACTGCACTCATAGTTTTTAGAATTACTTATACAGAGTAACTCAAAAAAATTAATGAATGAGGCAATTTATTTTATTAATTAAATCAAGAACGATTCATTTCCCAAAAATTTGGAAATTCAGTACTGTTATTATTAGTATAGTAGTATAGTAGCAGTAGAGTTAATAAAAAAATAAAATTCGCATTCTACACTTTTTTGAAAAATCTGGAAATATTTACTTTAGACCAATTTTTTGATTTTTTTCATTTTCTTTCATTTTTCAATGGTTCATTTTTCAATGTTTTACGTTCATAATTTTTCCTTTTTAAGACTTTCATTTTTTCAATTTTTCAATTCTCGACTTCCATATTTTTCAATTTTTGGTTAGCAATTTGTAATTTTTCAATCTCTCGTTTCTTTAAATTTTCAAGTCCTCGATTTTAATTTCACGATCTCCCGATTTTTTAATTTTCATTTTTCGGATTCTAGATCTCAATTTTTCGTTTTTTCATATCCTTTATTATTTCAAACTTCCTTCCGATTTTATAATTTTTCGTTCATTCAATTTTTTAAATTTGATTTTTCAATTTCTGGATTTTCCAATTTCTAAAGTTAGCAATTTCTGAATATCTAGGTATCCGATGTTCTGATTCATTCCGATTTTGCAATTTCTCAATTTTTGGAATTTTTGTTTCTTACATTTTTCATTTTATACTTTTTCGTTTTTTCATTTTTGATTTCTCATTTTTATAATTTCGCAATTTTTCCCTTTTTTGACCCGAAAAATTGAAAAATCGTAAAATGAAAAATCAAAAAACTGAAAAATGAAAAATTGCAGATCAAAAAAGTGAAAAAAAGAGAAATCGAAAATCGAAGAACTGAAGAAATGAAATATTGAAAATTTCAACAAACTGAAAAATCCATTAAATGAAACGTTCTAAAATCCAATAATTGAAAAATTTTGAAATCCTAAAATTAAAAACTGGAAAAATTGCAAATCAAAAAATGAGGAAACGAAAAATTGAAAAATTGAGCAAATAAAAAATGTAAAATTGAAAAATATCACATATAAAAAAGTAAAAATTGTAAACCTAAATATTCGAAAACCGAAAATTTGAAAAAATAAAGAAAATAAAAAATCAAAACGAAAAATTGCAAATAGAAAAATTGTGAAAAACCTCGAAAAGTTGTCCTAAAATTGAAGAAACAAAAAAATGATATATTCAAAAAAACGAAAAACTAAAATATCGGAAAAAATTGAAAAGTCGAAAACCTGAAAACGAAAAAATTGGAAAATCGAAAAGTGGAATACCGAAAAATTGAAAATCGATGAATGAAGAAACGAAAATTTGAAACATTGAAAAACTAAAAAATCAAGAAACTTAAAAATCCAAAAAAAAAATGAATCGTAAAATTGGAAGAAGAGAAAACGAATTGAATCGAAAAATTGGAAAACTCAAAAAGTGTAAAATCGAAAAGTTGAAGAAACGAAAAATTGAAAAAACAAAAATTATACAGTCGGAATATTGAGATGGAATAACTCGAAAAAATTAAAAAATCGAAAAACTGAAAAGACCAAAAATTGCAAAATCCAAAAAGTGGAAAACCAAAAATTGAAAAACTTAAAAATCGAAAATTCAATGAATCGGAAAATTGGAAAGAAGGAAAAAGGAATCCAATCGAAAAATTGGGAAAAAAATGTAAAATCGAAATATTATAGAATTGTAAAATCGAAAAACTGTAATATTGAAAGATCAACAAATTAAAATATGAAATACCGAGGAACTGAAAAATCGAATAAATAAAATAATTGGAAAATGGGAAAATTCTAAATTCGAAAAATAGAAAAATCAAAAAATTGAGAAATTAAAAAGTTATAAATCGAAAATTCGTGAAATTATAAATCGAAAAATGGCAAAATCTAAAAATTGAAACATCCAAAAGTTGAAAAATCGAAAAACTGAAAACTTTTAAAATGAAAATTCGAAGAGTTGTGATCGTAAAATTGAAGAAACAAAAAAAATTAAAAATTGAAGAATCGAAAAATTAAAAAAAAAAACGAAAAATTGAAAAATTAAAACTGAAAAAACAAAAGATTATTAAATCGGAACATTGAAAAATCGAACAATTGTAAAAATAAGGAAAAATAAAGAAAAATCATAAAATTGAAAGAAACATTAAAAAAATAAAGGAAATGAAAAAATTAAAAATCAAGCAAAAAAATTAAAAATCCAGAATATGAAAAATAAAAATCAAGAACTCGAAAATTTGAGCAAACGAAAATTTGAAAAATCGAAAACTAAAAACTGAGGAACTGAAAAATCTAAAGTTGAAAAACTGAAAAATTTCACATAGAAAAAAATAAAAATTGTAAGACCTAAATATTCGAGAACCGAAAAATTGAAAAAATAAAGAAAGTAAAAAACCAAAACGAAAAATTGCAAATAGAAAAATTGAAACATCCGAAAGTTGGAAAACCGAAAAAGTGAAAAACTTATAAATAAAAAGTCGAAAAGCTACATGTCCTAAAACTGAAGAAACAAAAAAATGATAAATTCAAAAAAACGAAAACCTAAAAGATCGAAAAACATTGAAAATCGAAGAATGCAGAAACGAAAATTTGAAACTTAAAAATCCAAAAAAATTTATGAATCGTAAAATTGGAAGAAGAAAAAACGAATTGAATCGAAAAATTGGAAAACTCAAAAGGTGTAAAATCGAAAAGTTGAAGAAACGAAGAATTAAAAAAGTGGAATTGAAAAGACAATAAATTATACCTACAATCGGAATATTGAAATCGAATAACTGAAACATTAAAAATTGAAAACTCGAGAAATTTAAATCGAAAAATTGCAAACTCTAATAAAACGGAAGAAACAAAAAAAACGAAAAATTGAAAAATCGAAAAACTAAAAGATCGAAGAAATTAAAAAATCGAAAAACTGAAAAAACCAAAAATTGCAAAATCCAAAAAGTGGAAAACCGAAAGATCGAAAATCGAAGAACTGAAGAGACGAAAAATCAAAAAACCTAAAAATCCAAAAATTGGAGAATCAAAAATTAAAAAAAAACGAAAAATTGAAAAATCGAAAAATGTACGACTAATATCGAAAATTTCAAAATAGAAAAACTTTTTAATGGAAAAAAATTGAAGAAACAAGGATTTGAAAATTTTGGAAAACTAGAAATTGAAAAATTTAAGAATCGAAAAATTGAATAGTTGAAAAGCTGAAAAAACATAAAACTGAAACATTCGAAAATTGACAAATTGAAAAATTGAAAAATCGAGAAATCGAAAAGATGAAAAATCGAAGTAAAAAAATCGAAAAATTGGACAACAACAAAATCGAAACACCAAATATCGACAAATCGAGATATAGAAAAATTGAACAATCGAGAAGTCAAACATCTTTTAAATCAAAAAATTGAAATATCAATGAACTGAAAAATCGAAAAATCAAGAAATTGAAAAATATAATATTAAAAATTAAAAAATTAAAATATCTAGAAGTGAATAATCGAAAAATTGAACACTCAAAATAGTGAAAAATCCCAAAACTGAAACATTGCAATACTGAGAAATGGAAAATCTAAAAATTTAGAAACTGAAAAATCGAGAAATGAAAAACTGTTATATCGAAAATTCCAAAATAGAAAAAGTGCAAATCAAGAAATTGTAGAAACGAAAAATTGAAAATTTTGGAAGTGGAGGAATTGGAAAATTGAAAAATTGAAGAGTCCAAAAGTTGAAAAATCATAAGACTGAAACATCGGAAAATTGAAAAATTGGAAAATCGAAAAATCGAAGTCAAAAATGGAAAAATTGGACAACAAAAATCAAAACACGAAATCTCGATAAATCGAGAGAAATGTCAAGGAACTGAAAAATCGAAAAATCTATAATATTAAAAACTGAAAACTTAAAATATCTAAAAGACAAAAAATCGCAAAATTGAAGAATCGAAAAATTGAATTGAAATAGTGAAACATCGGAAAACCGAGAAATCGAAAAACTGAAAATTTAGAAATGGAAGTATCAAAAAAGGGGAAATTGAGAAATGTAAAAATTGAAAATTTAAAAACGTCAAAAATTGCAAAATCGAAAAATTGAAAAATTGTAAAACTCAGAAAATTGAGAAATCGAGAAATGGAAAATTTGAAGATTAAAGAAATTATATGTAGAATCGGGAAATTGAAAAATATCGAAAAGTCGAAAAAAAATTTAACTCGAAAAACCGATCTGTCAACAAATCGAAACAACAAAAGATCCTAAAATCGAAAAATTAAAAAATCGAAAAACATAAAATTTAAAAAATGGAGAATTTGAAAAACCGAAAAATTGAAGAATAGAAAAATCGAGAAATTTAAAATTACAAAACAGAAATGACGAAAAATTGGAAATAGGAAAATTGAAAATTCGACACACTGAAAAATTGGGAAATTGAAGAGCCGAATTATCGAAAAATTAAAGTAAAAAAGTAAAATTTGTAAATTCGGAAAATTTGAAGTCGAAAAATTGCCAAATCTAAACATTGAAGAAACAAAAAAATGAAAAATTGAAAAATCGCAAGTGGAAAAATTGAAAAAACGAAAATTTGCAAAATCGAAAAATTAGAAAACCGAAAAAGTGAAAATCGAAGAACTAAAGAAACGAAAAATTGAATTGAGAAACATAAAGATCGATAAAATAATGAATCAAAAAATGAGCAAGAAGCAAAAACGAATCGAATCGAAAAATTGGAAAACTCAATAATCGTAAAGTCGAAAAACTGTAACATTGAGAGATCTAAAAATGAATAAGTTTTAAAATCCAATAATTTATAAAGGGAAAATATCTAAAATCTTGAAATTGAAAAAATGAATAATAATTTAAAAAATTTTAATTATAACGAAATATTAAAAAATCTAAAATTGATAAACTGAAAAATTTTACTTTGAAAAAAGATAATTATAAAGTCAGAACATTGAGAAACCGAAACATTAAAAAAACAAAGGAAATAAAAACCGAAATGAAAAATTACAAATCGAAAAATTGAAGAAATGAAAAATTGAAAATTCCAGAAACTGCAAATCGAAACACTGCAAAATCAAAAAATTGAAACATCCAGAAGTTAGAAACGCGAAAAAGTGACAACATTTAAAAATAAAAACTCAAGATGCAAATCGTAAACTTGAGAAATAAGAAAAAATTAAAATTATGAAAACGGAACATTGAAAAATTGCAAAAGTAATGAAAATAAAAGAAGAAATGAAGACTGAAAGACCCGAAAATCCGAAAAATTTGAAATTAATCACTGGAAAAACTCAAATCGAATAATTGCAAAACCTAAAAAATGAAAAATTCAAAAGCTGTGTAATTGAAAAACTGAAAAAATTAAACTTAAAAGCTCAAAAAATTGCAAATCGAAAAACTGTAGAAAATTAGAAGAACTGAAAACTGAAAGTCAAAAAAAACTGCTGGAGTCTCATTTACGCCACTGGTTTTCACTTCATATAAATTATCAGAAAACAAAAATCGCAAGCAATTTTTATAATTTTTCAGTGAAGCAGGTGCAGGGAAGTTCAGTCGAAATAACTTTCAACCAATTTTTATTATTATTATTTTCCAGTTCGCCCTCGCCTAGCCGCTGAATATTCCATGCATAAATCAAAACTTCGCATTCGCAGTTTTAAAACACTAATGTAAACACCGAAACCTACTCCGTCCGGTGCCACCTCTCAAACTTCGCCCTTAATAATTAAACCCTAATTCGAAAGGGTTGTTTCTCATTTAGGGACCTTACAAATTTAATCCGGCGCATCCACCATTTTTCACCGAAATGAAATGGGGTCTTTAAACGTACCGTGGCGCACTCCATTATCTGAATTCTCAAATGTCAAGGGGGAAAGGTGTCTTGGGAATAGTAAAAATGAAAGCCGCCCTATTATGAAACTTTCATGACTACACACACAGGAGGGAATTTTTCTTGTGCGTCCTGGTTGCCGTTATGATGAATTGGAATTAGGAAATAAAATGTCCATGAGGTTGGTTTATTGCTGGATTCGGAAAGCGCAGCCATAAAATTGCCACCAGCGTGACGCGAAAATGCGCTCTAATAGCGCGTTTTCTATTAAAAGAACTATTGTGTTGTGTTAAGAATAACAAGGTGTTCTTGGAAAAGCCTGAGTGACGTCAGAAATTTCCATAATTGCGTAGCTGGTTTAGTAGGACGGGATGGAAGAGCGTCTAAATTTGCGATAAGTGGATTTTGAAGTGATAATGGGTGTAGTTAGTCTGTTAGGATTTAATTATTTTAATTACGAGGAAACGGGAGTTGTCTTCAGTGCTAATTATTTGAGGGATCAGAGCGTCATTAGGTGAAAGAGTTAAGTTTGCTCGACTGTTGAACCCTTCACGATTTAATCAGTTATTTCCAACGAAACCTAAAGAAAATATTTTCGTTCTATATTATACTACCCCTTTCTGTTATTAACTCCAACCATGAAAGAATTCGATTCCAACCACACACAAAAATAGCTGTTTATTATTTTTTCAAAGCCGGTTTTCCAATTAATTTTAAATAATAAAAAATCACATTCACACGCTTCATTTCCGATAAGTGCACCCTCGTCACCCTCAATCACCCATCGAGCGACCATAGCTTTTCGCACCCCATCGATTCAACCCACCCCATTTTGTCTATCGCCATGGCAACGATGAAAAATGCAAATTTTCCTCTAATTTTAACCCTTCTGCCGTTATCGAATTTATCCCATCGAATTACAAACCTCCCCGAAATCTCATCAACTGTAAAATTAAGTTTCGGTATCCAGTTTCCACAAACACGAAACAAGGGTCTTTTTAAATTCATAAAAATAGGAGGGTGGCTCAATTATTATTTTTTGAGGGTTAGATAGTTGGTATCAAAATTAGCGGTTTTATTTTCTACTGTATGATGTTTTTCGACGCTCAAACAGTGGAAGAAAAACTGGTCCAAAGTGATTTAAACAAGTTCAATTACCTGATAAATTATTATTTATTAAATTTGGCTCCGTGAATTTTACTTATTTGATATGACAACTCGTGTAAGTTAATTAAAAACAAGACTAAGGACATGCGAGGATTTTTTTCAGTTCGTTTAAAAATAAAACACCAATATTTTTCCACAGTCTTAAAAAGACGAAGATTATTAAACTCTTCTACAAGTTCTCAAAATGCTTTCAAACTCTTTCAAAAACAGAATATCAAAGGTCTCTAAGATTTGTTCATATGGCTTAAAAAAGAATCTAGAGGTCCTAAGGATCCCCAAATTCTTTCAAAAAAAGATATTTATCCAAAATTCTTTCATATTCTTTCAAACATAGAACCTTAAAGATCCTCAACATTCTTTCATACTCTTTCAAAAACAAAATACCAGTGAACTCCAAGATGATTTCAAATTCTTTCAAAAACAAGAAACCAGAATCCTTTAAGATTTTTTCTTTCCAAAAAAACACAAAGGTCGAAAAAGGTTCTATCAAACTTTTTGAAACACGAAACAGCGGTGGACCTCAAAATGGTTTAAAATTCTTTAAAACAAAAAAAAATACCTTCAAGATTCTGGCAGACTTTTTCATTGTCCCACAAAATTTTCATATTCTTAAAAAAAATACTTTAATAATCTTCAAAATTCTTTAAAAAAAAATAGGGTTCCCAGATTATTTCAAAAAAATATACTAGAGGCCCGTAGGAGTCCACAGATTCTTTCATATTCTTTCAAAAAAGCTCCAAGATCCAAAATTCTTTCATATTCTTTCAAACTTTCTTTAAAAATCAGCAAGACTCTTTCAAACTTTTTTTAAAAACGAAACACCTAAGGACCTTAGAGATCCCCGAAAATCTTTCAAACTCTTTAAAAAAAAGATTCCATGGGCCTCTAAGATGTTTTCACATTTTTTACAAAAAGATAGTAAGGTCCCCAAAGATTCTTTTAGACTCTTTCAAAAAGAAAACAACAAAGGCCCTTGATATTCTTCCATATTTTTTCAAAAAAGATCCTACATCCAATTTTTTTCAAATTCTTTCAAGCAAAGGACCCTAGACATCCCAAGATTCTTTCAAATGTTTTCAGAAACAAAATACCAAAGGCCTTCAAGATTCGTTCATACTCTTTCAAAAAACGATCTTAATCTTTCAAATAAAAAGATATTAGATCCAAAATTCTTTCATATTCTTTCAAACATAGAACCATAAAGATCCTCAAGATTCTTTCATACTCTTTCAAAAACAAAATACCAGTGAACCCCAAAATGATTTCAAATTCTTTCAAAAACAAGAAACCAGAATCCTTTAAGATTTTTTCACATTCTTTCCAAAAAAACACAAAGGTCGAAAAAGGTTCTATCAAACTTTTTGAAACACGAAACACCGGTGGACCTCAAGATGGTTGAAAATTCTTTAAAACAAAAAAAAAATACCTTCAAGATTCTGGCAGACTTTTTCATTGCCCCCCAAGATTTTCATATTCTTAAAAAAATACTTTAATAATCTTCAAAATTCTTTAAAAAAAAATAGGGTTCCCCAGATTATTTCAAAAAATATACTAGAGGCCCGTAGGGGTCCATAGATTCTTTCATATTCTTTCAAACTTTCTTTAAAAATCAGCACGACTCTTTCAAACTTTTTTTAAAAACGAAACACTTAAAGACCCGAGAGATTCCCGAAAATCTTTCACTCTTTCAAAAAAAGATTCCATGGGCCTCTAAGATTTTTTCACATTTTTTACGAAAAGATAGTAAGGTCCCCAAAGATTCTTTTAGACTCTTTCAAAAAGAAAACAACAAAGGCCCTTAATATTCTTCCATATTTTTTCAAAAAAAATCCTAGATCCAATTTTTTTCATATTCTTTCAAGCAAAAGACCCTAGACATCTCAGGATTCTTTCAAATGTTTTCAGAAATAAAATACCAAAGGCCTTCAAGATTCGTTCATACTCTTTCAAAAAACGATCTTAATCTTTCAAAAAAAAAAAGATATTAGTTCCAAAATTCTTTCAGATTCTTTCAAACATAGAACCTTAAAGATCCTCAAGATTCTTTCAAACTCTTTCAAAAACAAAACACCAACAGACCCCAAGATGGTTTCATATTCTTAAAAAAAAATACTTTAAAGATCTCAAAAATTCTTTCAAAAACAAAACATCAAAAGTCTCTAAAATTCGTTCATGTTCTTTCAAAAAAAAGGTCATAGGGTTATCAAGATTCTTCCAAAAAAATGTATTAGCTCCCGTGGGGGTCCATAAATTTTTTCATATTCTTTCAAACAAAAAACCTAAAAATCAGATAGACTCTTTCAAACTTTTTTTATAAACAAAACACCAATGGATTCCAAGATGGGTTCAAATTCTTGAAAAAAAATACCTTCAAAATTCTTTCAACCACTTTCAAAGTCAAAACATCAAAAGTTTGTAATACTCGTTTATATTTTTTTCAGGCAAGGGAACCTAGAAATTCCCGAAAATCTTTCAAACTCTTTCGAAAAAAAGACACTAAGATTTTTTCATATTCTTTAATAAAAATATCTTACGGATCTCCAAAATTCTGCCATATTCTTTAAAAAAAAATCCTTGATCCAAGATTTTTTCATATTCTTTCAGGAAAAAACTCCTGGACATCCCAAGATTTTTTCAAACGTTGTCAAAAACAAAATAGTAAAGGCCTTTAAGATTCGTCCTTTTTTTTTAAAAAAAGATCCTAAGCATACCCAGACTCTTCCAAAAAATGATATTAGATGCAAAATAATTTCATATTATTTCGATCGTAGAACCTTAAAAATGTTCAAGATTCTTTCAAACTCTTTCAAAAACAAAACACCAGAAGACCCCAAGATGGTGTTAAATTCTTCGAGAAACAAGAAACCAGAATCCTTCAAGATTTTTTCACATTTTTTTCAAAAAGACACAAAGATTCTTTCAAAAATTTTGAAAAACAAAATAATAAAACCCCTCGTTCATATTCTTTCAAAAATGATCCTAGATTCGAAATTCTTTCATATCTTTTCAAATAAAGGACCACAGATATCCCAAGTTCTTTCAAATTTTTTGAAAAAGAAAACACCAGTGAACCTTAAGATGGTTTCAAATTTTTGAAAACAAAAAAAATACCTTCAAGATTCTTTCAGACTTTTTCCAAAACAAACAACATGGTCTCCCAAGATTGTCATATTCTTTAAAAATTTCCAAAATTCTTTCAAAAACAAAACATCATGATCTTTCATATTTCTTGAGACAAGATTTTTTTCAAACGTTTTCAAAAATCAAATACCAAAAAAAAAGCTAAAAGTTCCCAGATTCTTTCAAAAAAATATATTAGCTCCAAAATTCCTTCATATTCTTTCAAACATAGAACCTTAAAGATCCTCAAGATTCTTTCAAACTCTTTCAAAAACAAACCACCAACAGACCCCAAGATGGTTTCAAATTCTTTCAAAAACAAGAAACCAGAATCCTTCAAGACTTTTATACATTCTTTTCAAAAAGAGAGAGGGTTCCTAAAGATTCTTTCAAACTTTTTGAAAAACAAAACACCAAAAGCCTCTAATAAGACTCGTTCATATCTTAGATCAAAAATTCTTTCATATCTTTTCAAATAAATGACCACAATGATCCCCAAGTTCTCTCAAGCTTTTTGAAAAACAAAAGACGGCTGGAAGATGGATCTTTCAAATTTTTTAAAACAAAAAAGACACCTTCAAGATTCTTTCAGACTCAGAAACAAAAAAAAACAGTTCCCAAGATTTTCATATTCTTAAAAGAAATACTTTAAAGATTTCCAAAATTCTTTCAAAAACAAAACATCAAAGGTCTCTAAGATTCGTTCATACTGTTTCAAAAAAAAGGTTATACGGTCCCCAATTCTTTCAAAAAAAGATCCTAGATCCAAGATTTTTACATATTCTTTCAAGTAAAGGATCCTAGGAGCCCTAAATTCTTCCAAAAAAATAAACTAGATCCAAAATTTTTTCAAATTCTTACAAACAAAGGACCTTAAAGATCCCCAAGATTCTTTCAAAATCTTTCAAAAACGAGACACCTAAATCCTTCAAAATTCTTTCATATTCCTTTCAAAAAGACACTAGAATCTTCAAAGATCCAAAATTCTTTCATATTCTTTACAAAAGAGTCTAAATAAAGATCAACAACATTCTTTCAAACTTTCTAGAAAACAAAATACCAATGGATCCGAACGTGGTTTCAAATTCTTAAAAAAAAACACAATGATCCTCTAAGATTTTTTTCACATTTTTTATAAAAAAAAATACCAAGGCCACCAAAGATTTTTTCATATTCTTTAATAAAAATATCTTAAAGATCTCCAAAATTCTTTCAGACTCTTTCAAAAATAAAACCCTAAATGTCTCTCAAAAAAATCCTAGGTCGAAAGTTTTTTCATATTCTTTGAGGCAAAGGACTCTAGACATCCCAAGATTCTTTCAAATGTTTTCAAAAACAAAATACCAGAGGACCCCAAGAATGTTACAAATTCTTTCAAAACCAAGACACCCGAATGCTCCAAGATTATTCCACATTCTTTATAAAAAGACATTAGGTTTCCTAAAAATTCTTTCAGATTCTTAAAAAAAAATAATTTTAGTGATCTCTAAAATTTTTTCAAACTCTTTCAGAAACAAAACATTAAAAGCCCAAAAGATTTTTTCAGAATCTTAAAAAAAGATTTTATTGATTCCCAGATTCTTTCATACTCTTTCAATAAAAGATCCTAGATCCAAGTTTTTTTCATATTTTTTCAAGCAAAGGAGCCTAGAAATCACTAAGATTCTTTCAGACTCTTTCAAAAACAAAGTACCAGGGAAGCTCAAAATTTTCATATTCATAAAAGAAATACTTGAAAGATTTCCAAAATCTTTTCAAAAACAAAACATCAAAGGTCTCTAAGATTTGTTCATGTTCTTTCAAAAAAAAGATCATAGAGTTCTCCAGATTCTATCGAAAAAATATATTAGCTCCCGTGGGGGTCCATAAATTCTTTCATAATCTTTCAAAAAAGACCCTAAAAATCACAAAGACTCTTTCAAACTTTTTTTTATAAACGAAACACCAATGGACCCCAAGGAGGTTTCAAATTCTTACAAAAAAAACACTTTCAAAAATTCTTTCAATCACTTTCACAGTAAAAACATCAAAAGCTTGTAAGATTCGTTTATATTTTTTCACGCAAGGGACCCTAGAAATTCCCGAAAATCTTTCAAACTCTTTCGAAAAAAAAAACACCATGGGCCCCTAAGATTTTTTCATATTCTTTAATAAAAATATCTTACGGATCTCCAAAATTCTTCCATATTCTTAAAAAAAAATCCTTGATCCAAGATTTTTTCATATTCTTTCAGGAAAAAAATCCCGGACATCCCAAGATTTTTTCAAACGTTTTCAAAAACAAAATAGTAAAGGCCTTTAAGATTCGTCCTTTTTTTTTCAAAAAAAGATCCTAAGCATACCCAGACTCAAAAAATGATATTAGATGCAAAATAATTTCATATTATTTCGATCGTAGAACCTTAAAGATGTTCAAGATTCTTGCAAACTCTTTCAAAAACAAAACACCAGAAGACCTCAAGATGGTGTTAAATTCTTCGAGAAACAAGAAACCAGAATCCTTCAAGATTCTTTCACATTTTTTTCCAAAAGGCACAAAGATTATTTCAAAATTTGTGAAAAACGAAATAACAAAAGCCCCTCGTTCATATTCTTTCAAAAAAGATCCTAGATTCGAAATTCTTTCATATCTTTTCAAATAAAGGACCACAGATATCCCAAGTTCTTTCAAAGTTTTTGAAAAAGAAAACACCAGTGAACCTTAAGATGGTTTCAAATTTTTGAAAACAAAAAAAATACCTTCAAGATTCTTTCAGACTTTTTCCAAAACAAGCAACACGGTCCCCCAAGATTGTCATATTCTTAAAGATTTCCAAAATTCTTTCAAAAACAAAACATCATGTCTTTCATATTTCTTGAGACAAGATTTTTTTCAAACGTTTTCAAAAATCAAATACCAAGAAAAAATGCTAAAAGTTCCCAGATTCTTTCAAAAAAATATATTAGCTCCAAAATTCTTTCAGATTCTTTCAAACATAGAACTTTAAAGATCTTCAAGATTCTTTCAAACTCTTTCAAGAACAAAACACCAACAGACCCCAAGATGGTTTCAAATTCTTTCAAGAACAAGACACCAGAATCCTTCAAGACTTTTATACATTCTTTTCAAAAAGACACTAGGGTCCCTAAAGATTCTTTCAAACTTTTTGAAAAACAAAACACCAAAAGCCTCTAATAAGATTCGTTCATATTTTTTTCAAAAAGATCCTAGATCAAAAATTCTTTCATATATTTTCAAATAAATGACCACAATGATCGCCAAATTCTCTCAAGCTTTTTGAAAAACAAAAGACCGATGGAAGGTGGATCTTTCAAATTCTTTAAAACAAAAAAGACACCGTCAAGATTCTTTCAGACTCAGAAACAAAAAACCAGAGTCCCCAAGATTTTCATATTCTTAAAAGAAATACTTTAAAGATCTCCAAAATTCTTTCAAAAACAAAACATCAAAGGTCTCTAAGATTCGTTCATACCGTTTCAAAAAAAAGATCATACAGTCACAAATTCTTTAAAAAAAAAATCCTAGATCCAAGATTTTTTCATATTTTTTCAAGTAAAAGATCCTAGGAGCCCTAGATTCTTCCAAAAAAGTATACTAGATCCAAAATTTTTTCAAATTCTTTCAAACAAAGGACCTTAAAGCGCCCCAAAATTCTTTCAAAATCTTTCAAAAACGAGACACCCGAATCCTTCAAGATTTTTTCACATTCCTTTCAAAAAGATTATTTCAAATCTTTTGTAAAACAAAACAACAAAAGCGTCTAAGATTCTTTCATATTTGTTCAAAAATGATCCCAGATCCAAAATTCTTTCATATTCTTTACAATAGAGTCTAAAAATCAGCACGATTATTTCAAACTTTTTTTCAAAACAAAACACCAATGATCCCGAAGGTTGTTTCAAATTCTTAAAAAAAAGACACCTTCAAAATTTTTTCAAACTCTTAGAATCAAAACATCAAAAATCTCTAAGATTGGTTCATATTCTTTCTCAAGAATCCTAGAGATCGCCGAAAATCTTTCAAACTCATTCGAAAAAGACACAATGATGATTTTTTTCACATTCTTTACAAAAAATACCAAGGCCCCCAAAGATTCTTTCATATTCTTTAATAAAAATATCTTAAGGATCTCCATCTTTTTTCAAATTGTTTAGAAAAAGATACTAAGGTCTCCAAAAATTATTTTATAGTGTTTAATAAAACTATCTTAGGGATTTCCTAAATTCTTTCAGACTCTTTCAAAAAGAAAATACTAAACGCCAAAGATTCTCCCATTTTCTTTCAAAAAAGATCCTAGATCCAAGATTTTTTTATATTCTTTCAGTTAAAGGACTCTAGACATATCATATTCTTTACAAAAAGACATTAGGGTTCCGAAAAATTCTTTCATATTAAAAAAAAAACTCTTTATATGGTTTCCCAGATTCTTTCATGTTCTTTCAATAAAAGATCCTAGATCCAAGATTTTTTTCAGATCCTTTCAAAACCAAGACTTGAAAAAAAAAAGATCCTAGGGATTTCCAGATTTTATCATATTTTTTCAAGCGAAGGATCACAGAGATCGACACGATTCCTTCATATTTTTTAATAAAAGAAATCTGCAAAATTCTTTCTACCTCTTTCACAAAGAAAGCAACTACAATTCTTTCATATTCTTCAAAAAAAAAAAGATCCTCGGGATCTCCAAGATTCTTTCAAATTCTTTTAAAAATAAAACACCTGGGGCTCTTCAAGATTGTTTCAAATTCATTCAAAAACAAGACGCCAGTTTCTTTCACAATCTTTCAAATTCCACATTCAAAAAATGCAGTTTCATAAATATTTTTTATATCAATAATTATAAGTTAAAATAAAACCAGGGGTGAATTATTAAACTGCACGCGATACTAAGTAGAGTTTCAGGAAATTTTCATTTAAATAAAAAATTGCTGTATTTTTAATAGGAATAAATAGACAAATTTTGGTTAGGGCTTAATCATCTAAATGATATTCTTAAAATGTAGTTACAATAATCACAAATTCATATTCTTGGAGCATGAAACCTCAAATGGATCCCCGGAAATTAAAAATTCCCCCTACATCAATAAATGAAAATAACTAAACTTTTCGCGTAATTTAAGAAAACAAAAAATCACGACATACAGAATCGTAGTGTGAGCTCTGTGATAACACTGATAACAGATAAAATTTATGTAAATATTTTTGTTGAACAAAATTAGTCGATTTAACAATGCAAAATTCTACTTCAGTTGTAAAGCTACCAGAATATTTTTTCAGTCGAAGAAACGTATTGACGACAACTTAAAAGAAAAACGTCCACTTTCGTCCCAACAAGATCGACGTTTCAAAGCAATCTACTTAATCTCCGATCACCAACCCTTCATTCTAGTATCCACCTTAACCCACCACTCAAAGACCTCCTCAACCACCAAACCGCACCCCTCCCACAACCCCATCCGCCGTTTCCAGTGTTTGTTTGCCGAAACCTGCCCCAGATTCGCCCCGAGCAAACACGCGTTAAAAATTTAGAACACTTTCCTCCACACTTGTATTTTATTTGGCACGATTCTTGAAGTTTTTGTTTGCTTATTCTCCACGCACGCACCGCTCGCCCCCTATTTGCATTCGCGGTCTGCGTGATGGACTCTTTCCTAGAGGTAGCTAATTATAATTTATGAGTTTGGAAGTCTATTTACTGTTCATCTTGCATGCGAGCAAAAGCGCGGTTTTAATGGCTTTTGGAATGGGTTTGTGGCGCGGAGTATCGGAGCGAACTTTGGGATTTGACACAAATTGCAGCGAGAAAATTGAGGGTGGGGTGGGGATGGGGATGCGAGAGTGGCACGTGTTGTGATGGATGGGTGCGTTTTAGTAAATTGTGCGAATAACGTGTTTTTGTGTGTTCTTGGTGACACAATTTTACGTGTTGTGGAAAGAAATGTTTGAAATGTTAAGCAAGTAGTTCGCATGGAAATGGTATTGCGGCTGTATTTTAGCATAAAGTGGAAAGCAAATATGGGAAATTTGCGTTTGTAATGTTTCCGAAGTGGTAAGAACGGGTATTAGGACTTAATCTGAATAAGAACACCGAGGGAATAAAAAGTAAATGAGGTGGAATAAAACGATTTCTTTGTAGCGTTTTTGGTTTCGTGTGAAATGATATAGAAGCGAAACTAAAGCTATTATCAATTCACGATCTTTATATAGTAAAGTAGGCTTTGATATTTTTCTTTAAGTTGGATTGCTACTTTAGTTGTGGGATTTAATTAAACCCTTCAGAATCAATAGAAAAAAAAGATATTTGGTAGACGAGACATTAAGAGAAAGTGGGCATGAAGTTCTTTGATTACCTCCGTACCATTGTCAATATAATCCAATTGAAATGGTGTGGGGATTTTGTAAGAACTATTACAACAAGCAATAAATTCTCAACCTTCATTAAAAAATAGAGTGGGGAATTTATGGCTTCAGGCGCTTTCATTGTGAAAAATTTATTTTGTCAGATTGGGAAAAAATATCGGAAATCTTTCGTACGAATCTATAACTCCTTTCATTATTTCGCTAGGTGAATCTGATTCAGAATCTGAATTTGAAAATGACGCTGATAATACAGATTTTCATAGCGAAATAATGGAAATGGAGTGAATTGTAGCTTGTCGGGGAGTGATATTTTTACGCATCTTTCGTTCTAAATTTACCAAGGTAGTAGGGGAAAGGTGCCTAAAATGAACCCCCTAAGGGAGAAATTCTTTAAAAATACAAATTATTATTATTCATGTAAAACTGTAGTATTATTTGTAAGAACATTGATTTATCTAGGTAACAGTATAAGCCAATTAGTGATTCGATAATTATAAAAAAATTGGTCTAAAGAGTCTAGACAGTACTTCCCTCGCTGTCGGAAACTTGACGACTGCATGGCTATTGTGTTTTTTTCTCATTACATTTTTGTAGTGGGAATTTATAAAAAATTGCGATGACGTCATCAACATTTTTGCAAGGACACGTATATCAGTTGGGATAGATGTAGTGTAATACTAAGAATAAAATTATTGCATTCCCAAATTTTCGGGAAAATGAATTGGGTCGTTTTGAATATTGATTTTTTATAATCAATCAAATAACGAAACAATTTACTCGCGTATACGGCAACTGAAAATCGTTTATGTATAAACATTCTTAATTTAAGATGACAAGCGTAACAGCATACGTGAAAGTCAAACAGAGAAACTGTAAACAAAACGACCATCGGTTTTATTGCTTCGACTTCCGCTTATTATATAAAACATTGGGTTTTATTTTAATTCTTGACGGTGAAATTCACAATTGGTTGATTATAAACATGTCTATTTCACATTCGCGGAACCAAGTGATCGCATAAAACAAATGCAGGTCTGTAATGTTAAAGTCGATGTAAATAAGCGATGCTACCCTTATGTTTCAACCGAGTTTTTCCTTTAACAAATTTTGTGTCTACCAAATTGGGTTGGTTGGGGTGTAATACTAATAATAAGTGTTGCCTTTAATTTAATCAATAAAATAAATTGACTTCATTAATTTTTTTGAACCACCTCTTAAGAAAATCTAAAAAATATGAATGGAATGATAAATCACAAGTACAAACTCATCATATTTTTTGCATTTTAGATAGGATTTATTCAGCAAAATTTAAGGGTGACGTCATCAATTTTTTTAGGAGGGATGAACAAATACATTTTGAACAAAAGTTTACCATGCTTATAATAACATTAAAATATTCCCAAGATTTCAAAGCATTCGGTTTTGTAATTCCTGATTAAATCGATAAAATAAATTCACGCCTTCATTAATTTTTTTGAGTCACCCTGCATATGCAAATCCAAAAATATGAATGGAATGATAAATCACAAGTACAAACTCATCATATTTTGTACATTTTAGATAGGATTTATTCAGCAAAATTTTGTGGTGACGTCATAAATTTTTTAGGGGGGACGACCAAATACATTTTGATCAAAAATTTACCATGCTTATGATAATTTTAAAATATCTTCAAGATTTCGAAGCATTCGGTTTTGTAGTTCCTGAGTAAATCAGTAAAATAAATTTACGCTTTCATTTATTTTCTTGAATCACCCTGTATATGCAAATCCAAAAAATATGAGTGGAGTGATAGATCACAAGTACAGACTGATCATATTTTGTACATTTTAGATATGATTTATTCGGCAAATTTTCGAGCTGACGTCATCAAGTTTTTGGAGGGGATAAGCAAATATATTTTGACTAAACATTTATTATGCTCTTTATAACCTTCAAACATCTGCAAGATGTCAGAGCATTCCGTTTTGTAGTTCCTGATTAAATCAATAAAATATATTTACGCATTCATTAATTTTTTTGAGTCACTCTGTATACGCAAATCCAAAAAATATGAATGGAGTGATAAATGACAAGTACAGACTCATCATATTTTGTACATTTTAGATATGATTTATTCGGCAAACTTTCGAGCTGACGTCATCAAGTTTTTGGAGGGGATAAGCAAATATATTTTGACTAAACATTTATTATGCTCTTTATGACCTTAAAACATCTGCAAGATTTCAAAGCATTCGGTTTTGTAGTTTCTGAGTAAATCAGTAAAATAAATTTACGCATTCATTAATTTTTTTGAGTCACCCTGTATATGCAAATCCAAAAAATATGAATGGAGTGATAGATCACAAGTACAGACTCATCATATTTTGTACATTTTAGATATGATTTATTCCACAAACTTTTGAGCTGACGTCATCAAGTTTTTGGAGGGGATAAGCAAATATTTTTTGACTAAAGATTTATGATGCTCTTTATAGCCTTAAAACATCTGCAACATTTCAAAGCATTCTGGTTAGCAGATTAAAAATTAAATTTCAAAATGTTGTTTTATAATTTTGATTTTTTTTCCAAAAATGTGGACGTTTCGGGTGAAAAGTCGATTCAGAGTTGTAAACTACATGTGTAGGACTATGTTATTTTATACAATTGAAAACCCATTTACTATGTACAATTTTGAAGTGACGTCATCGCATTAGTGGTGGGGATGATTAGATAAATTTTGGTTAGCGTTTTACCATCTACATGATATTCTTAATATAAGTACAAAATTTCACAACAATCGGTCGAGTACTTTCGGAGATTATCTGTCTAATAAAAATCCGGGACGGCAGACAGACAGACGGACAGACGGACAGACGGACAGACGGACAGACGGACAGACGGACGGACAGATGGACGGACAGACGGACAGACAGACGGAAATGGGAGACCTATTTCTTTGTCTTCTAGGGGTCATGAAAGATCGAGAAAACGTAAAAGTAGAGTTGGCCGACGGACTCGATTATAATACTTCCTTTGCTTACGCTCGGGAAGTAAAAACGTGCTAATGTTTCAATTCAAATGAGTTTTTCCGTTACAAAATTTTATGATGACGTCATCAACACTTTTGCAAGGACACGTGTATCAATTTGGATAGATAACACTATTGTATTGCCAAATTTTCGAAAAAAAATTTACTCTTTCAATTTTTTTAATCACCCTGTATAAACAATTCTAAAAAATATGAATATAATGATAACTTGTATGTATTGACACATCATATTTTACACATTTTGGATAGGATTTATTTGGCAAATTATTCCTAATATATAAACCAAATTTGACAACAATCAAATTACTACCAATTTTGACATTTATAAAGCATTTTGATACTAGTCAGCAATAAAATATACTTTAGCACTAGATATACAAACAAAATTTTAATTTCTATTACGACTGTAACTTGAAACTCATAAATTCGTTAGCACATTTCTTTATGTTTTTTGAACTATTGAATTCAAATTCAATGACCAAAAAATTCCATCACGTCTAGTTTCGGAAAAAAGTAACTATAACAGAACTGATTTTTTTCTTCAGTTGTGTTGGATATTTTTATTTCCCGAGCGTAAGCTAAGGAAATGGCCACTTTTATGTTTTTTTTCGATGTTTCATGACCTCCATAGTACGAGTACAAAAAAAGTAGTCTCCCGTTTCCGTCTGTCTGTCTGTATCCATTTTTATGAGACACGTAATCTCCGGAACTGCTGGACAGATTATGAAATTTTGTATGTATGTCAGAAATATCATCCAACAATTTGATGACGTCATTTCGATTAATTGTATTTTAAAATGATTTGAATGTTATACAAAAAGATAGTCCTATACTTGTCGTATACGAATGCGCTTTCAGTTTTTTCCCCAAACGTTCAAATTTTCGCAAAAACGTTTGCAAGTTATAACAACGTTACGTTATATTACCAACACGGACTGTGACTACTTTTCTTTTATGCTGGGACTAGAATTATCCATGTTAATGACGTCATCACAATTTTTTTATTGGTCAAATTAAGAACAAGTCAGTCTTTTCTTGAAAATGTGAGAATACGCACGTCTTTATTTACTAATGATAAAATAAGAATTATTTTATTCAGAAGATTTTATTCGATTGTGATTTAATTACTAATTTTAGTCCTCTGTTTTGAGACGACAAACTCATTCATATCAACCTAATTTCCACGTGACATTCTCTCTATGTATAAACATAAACAATCGAAGTTATTTGCTTTGAAAATATTTTTGGAATTTGCGTCCTCGTGTCGCAGGAGGTTCGAGGTGTCATTTACACCTCTGGTTTTTACTATATAAAGCTTATCAGAAAACAAAAATTTCTTATAATCTCTCAAAGAAGCGGGATTTGTAGAACTGTACTTCAAAAGCACACAATTATAATATTATTTTTATAGAACACCCTATATATTTTTAGATACCTTCACTGATCTCTCCAAAAACTCTATAAGCATATTTTATTTTTTAAATTCACTTTACTTGAAATTTCTTACAAACCAAATGATCGCAGTAGGTTTATTTTTGACATCTGTGTTACTATATTTTATGGAAACAAAAGTCTGCGCTTTGTTGTAAATCAATAAATTTATCTACACACACAGAATGATGAAAAAATGAAATGTTATTTGCTCGATGGTACATTGTTAAAAAGACTTTGTAGAATTCGAAAAAAATGGTAAAAAAATCTCTGAACCAAATTTTTGAAAATATGACGTTGTGAATCGCATTAGCAAATTATTATTAAATTATTAATAACTGGTTATTTAACTGTCTATTAAATAATGTAGTTCCTTAAAACAAATTAGAATTACGACGTTAATTCCTCAATTATGATGTTCAATATTTTCAAAAATTTGGTTCAGGGATTTTTTTAAACCATTTTTTTTGAGTTCTTCAAAGTCTTCATATTTCAATTTTCAAATCGAACAATAAAAATATACCAAAAAAGAAAAAAGTGTATTAGGGCCCAATGTAAGAGAAGCATTTAAATCCTCATTCTTAAAGTATCTACATATTTGCAAAATTGCAGACCAAAGGCTGTTATAGTTTCCAAGATAAATCGTAAAATCTTAATAAAATTTACTTAATAGTTCCTCGTTTCCAACACTCCCCAAATTTTCGCCATCAACCACCAATACCCAGTAGCTTTCATCCCCCACAACCCCCCACATCGAAACGTAATTACAAACCCGACCCATAAACCGGCGTCCACACAAAGCCGCCCCACAATCGATCCCCCAATTATTATTTATTGCTTAGCTTTTCTTTTCTTATTATTTTTAGGTTAGGCCGCAAATAGCTCCGGCGAACGTCACCGCTGTGCCTTTGTGCTACTAAAATTCCACCCTCTGTAATGACGTCGCGGAATTTCGCTCGGGGGCGATAACTTATCGATTGCCACAGGAGCAGACTCTTATAAAGCGGGAGAGGTTCTTGAGCCCTTTCTGCCGTAAGCCGACCCAAGCGTGCGTCAACTTCAAAATATGAGTAGGTGGAGGTATCGAGATACAAATTATTGTGCTCATAATTTAGCTACAAAGTTCATTATGCTTGGCTTGTCGGGGCGGTTATTAAAATTTACGGCAGCTTAAGTATATTTTTGAGTTATGGGTGCGAGAGGTTAAGGTCATTTTTGCGTGGCGAGGATAAGTTAACGCTAGATTAATTTTTCGATGCTGTGCTCGAATAAATAAGATAGCTACGAAGGTGAGCTTCGTTTTTCAAACACGTGGTATATAAAACAAAGTCAAAGGCTAAAGTTGTACAGACCTTTGACTAGCAAACACAATTATTTTTCTCAATACAGAGTGTTCTGTTATATAACTACATTTTTATTTTCCTTAGTTCTTGGAAATTTAAACTAATTTTGAAATTTGATTCATTGAGTATTTTCTATATGTAAAGTCAATAGTGTCTACGATTTTTCACGTGTTCAAAGGACACACCAACATATTGAAAGAAAAAGAATAAAAAAACAAGTGTTCGATTTAAAAAAAAAAAATCAATATTTTTTGATAAACACTCTGTATATTAGATATAATTTAATTGATACACTTTTGTTTATCCCTCCATAAAATATTACACATGTGTTAAAAATAACCTTATTACCATTTTGTGAACCCTTTCATTCTTAAAAAAAATAAGGAAATTGGAACAATATGGCAACGTCGCATTTGAACTTCAAAAATAAACTGTGATTATAAATCGTAAGACGAAGCAAATCAGGGTATCCAAAAACATCAAGGGTGTTCTACTTAAATAAACTCATTTGTATATTATGCCTCAAAAACATAAATACTATGTTTAATTGAAAATAAATTTAATTAATGTATGCTGCTCAAAAAAAAATGGTAGAAGGTTATTCGACAGAACTTCCCTCACCCTTGATGTAAAGCCTAGTAAATCCCGTTTTTTTGAAAAATTATAAAATTTGAATTGGCAGCTAACGAAAAATCGAAAGTGGACAAATCTTCCGAAAAATCAAAAATCGAAAAACCAAAAACTCGAGAAATCAAAAAATTGAAAAGAAACAAAATTGAAACATCTGAAAACAGAAGAGTGGAATTGAAATCTTGAAAAATCTAAAAATAAAAAAAGTGTACATTCTAATTACTTGCAAAAATTGAAAAATCGAAAATTCGAAAAATCAAAAACTAAAATGTCGAAAGTTTGATAATTCGAAGAACCATAAACGGAAACTCAAGAAATCAAAAAATCGAAAGTAAAATAAATCAAAATTCGAAAAACTGAAAAAAGGAAAAACTGAAAATCGAATGTTCAAAAAATCAAATACAGAAAATTCGATAAAGCCCATATTTGAGAAAACCAAAATCGAAAAATCCAAGAACTGGAATACCTATATAAAAAACGAAAATCGAAAATTCTAAGATGGAAAATCAAGAAGTAGAAAAATTGGAAAACTGAAAAATCGAGACATTGAAATTCAAAACATTCGAATATCGAAAAATAAAAAATCCGAAAATGGAAAAAAATAAGAAAATTGGAACAATATGACAACGTCGCATTTGAACTTCAAAAATAAACTAAAATAAAAATCTAAAAATCGAAGAATTAACATTTGAAAAATATAAAAATTCACGTTTAAAAAAGTTGCAAAATCGAAAAATCGGCAAATATCGAAATATCAATAAATTGAGAAATCGAAATAAAAAATCCAAAATTTAAGAAAACAAAAAATTAAAATAACGAAAAATTGAAGAAATTGAAAAATTCTAAACTAAAATACAAATTCAAAAATCGAAGAAAAATTGAATAATACTGAGATACTGAAAAATTGAAAACGGGAAAACGAAAAGTCGAGAAAGAATTGAAAATTTGAAAATCGAAAAATCGAAAATTCGAAAAATCGCAACATCGAAAAATTGAGATATGAGAAATGAGAAAAAAATATTGACAAATCGAAAAAGTGAAAAACCGTTAACGGAAATATCGGAAAAATTGAGAAATTAAAATATAAAAAAATCAAGGAATCGAAAATTTTAAAAACCAAGAAACTGAAGAATCGAAAATTTGAAAATCGGACAAACGAGAAGTCGAGAAATCGAAACATTGAAAAATTGAGAAATTGAAAAATGGCAAAACCGAAATATCGAAAAATCGGAATATTTAAAAGACGAAAGTCAAAAAATCGAAAATTGAAAAATTTGAAAAACAGAAAAATCAAAAAATCAATAAACCAAGAAATCGAAAAATCAGAATTTCGAAAAATTGAAACAACTAGAAATCAAAAATATCAAAAGATCAAGAAACCGAGAAATCGAAAATCGAGAAGTCAAAAAATTGAAAAATCAAGAAATCTAAAAACCCAGAAAATGAAGTAGCCCAAAATCGAAAAATCTAAAACTTAAAATTTGAAAAATTGAAACATTTAAATTTAAAAAAAGAGAAAAATCGAACAATCGAAACATGAAAATTTCGATAAATCATGAAATCGAAAAATTGATAAAAATAAAAAATCGAAAAAGTGAAAAATCAAAAAACCAGAAATCGGGAAATCAAAAATCTAAAATTTAAGAAATCAAAAAATTAAAATGTCATAAATGAAGTATCGAAACATTGAAAAATCCAAGACCTCAAATATCGAAAAATTGAAAAAACTCGAAAAAACGAAAAGTCGAATAAGTATTGAATATTTGAAAATCGAAAAATTGAGAAATGAGAAAATCAAAATATCGAAAAATCGGAAATTTTAAAAATCGAAATTCGAGAAGGTGAAAAATCGAAAATTCAAAAAATGGAAAAATGGAAAATTCGAAAACTAAAAATTTGGAAAATGGAAAAATCAATAAGCCGAAAAATCCAGAAATCAAAACATCGAAAAATTGAAACATCTAGAAATCGAAATATCAAAAAATCAAGAAATCGAGAAATATAAAAATCCAGAAACCCGAAATAGCCCAAAATCGAAAAATTAAAATTTGAAAAATTGAAAAATAAAAAAAATGAAAAATCGAACAATCGAAACATGGAAACCTCGATAAATCGAGAAATCGAAAAATTGATAAAAATGAAAAATCAAAAAAATGAAAAATGAAAAAACGGAAAATCTGCAAACCAAAAAATCTAAAATTTAAAAACTCAAAAAATTAAAACGTCATGAATGAAGAATCGAAACATTGAAAAATCCAAGACCTCAAATATCGAAAAATTGAAAAATCTTGGAAAAATTCAAGAACTGAAAAACTAAAAAACCCAAAAACTGAAACATCGAAAAGCTGAGATTTCGAAAAATTGAAAACTCGAAAAAACGAAAAGTCGAATAAGAATTGAATATCTGAAAATCGAAAAATTGAGAAATTGAGAAATGAGAAAATCAAAATATCGAAAAATCGGAAAATTTAAAAGTCGAAATTCGAGAAGGTGAAAAATCGAAAATTCAAAAAATGGGAAATTCGAAAATTAAAAATTTGGAAAATGGAAAAATTGAAAAATCAATAAACCGAGAGATCCAGAAATCAAAACATCGAAAAATTGAAACATCTAGAAATCGAAACACCGGAAAATCAGGAAATCGAGAAATCGGAAGTCGTGAAGTCGAAAAATTGAAAATTCGAGAAATATAAAAATCAAGAAACCGAAATAGCCCAAAATCGAAAAATTAAAATTTGAAAAATTGAAAAATAAAAAAACATGAAAAATCGAACAATCGAAACATGAAAACCTCGATAAATCGAGATATCGAAAAATTGATAAAAATGAAAAATCAAAAAACGGAAAATCTGCAAATCAAAAATCTAAAATTTAAGAAATCAAAAAATTAAAATATCCCAAAACTCAAACATCGAAAAATTGATCAATCGATAAAACGAAAAATTGAAAAATCGAAAAATTGAGAAATGGAGAAATGAGGAGATCAAAATATCTAAAAATCGGAAAATCTAAAAGACGAAAGTCGAAAAATCGAGAAATCGAAAAGTCAAAAATTCAAAAAATGGAAGATCTAAAATTTAAAAATGTCAACAATTGAAATATCAAAGAACCAAAATTGAAAAATCGTAAAATTGAAATACAGGGAAATCGAGAAAACGAAAAATGAAAAAATTGAGATATCGAAAACTTGAAAAATCAAGAAATTGAAGAATAAAATAATAGAAAAATCCTAAAAGTGTAATGTCAAAAAATTGGGAAGTCCAAAAGTGAAAAAATCAAAAAACGAATGATCTAAAATTTAAAAATGACAAAAATTGAAAAATTGAAAAATAGTAAAAGTGAAATATGGGAAAATTGAGAAATTAAAAAATAAAAAATTGACTAATATTTGAAAAATCAAGGCACTGACGAATGAAAAAATTAAAAATCGAGAAATTGAAAAACTTGAAAATCGAGTAACTGAAAATTCCAAAAATTTAAAAATAAAAAACTGGAAAATCACAAAACTGAAACTTAAAATAGTTGAAAAATTGAAACTTGAAAAATCGAGAAATCAAGAAATTGGAAAGTCGAAAAATCAAAATGTCAAAAGAACTAAAATTTAAAAAGGCCAAAATTTAAATATTGAAAAATCGAAATTTTTCAAAATCGAAAAATTTAAAAATCCAAAAATAGGAAAATCGTATAACTGAAAAATCGTAAAATTGAGAAATCAGGAAACTGAAAAAACACGAAACTGAAATTTCGAATAATCGAGAAATCGAAACATCGAAAAATTATACAACTTTTATTTTTTCCAAAAATCTCTGAGTTTAGGATAAAAATTTGACACGGATTCATAAAGCACAAGTACGGGGAGTATCTTATTTTGTAAAATTTAAATAATATGTTACTAATGTAAATTTTGGAGAAGATGTCATCCTGTTGTTGGTGGGGATGATCAGACATTGTGGTTAGCGTTTTATACAACACATATAAAATTTGACAACGATCGGTCCAGTGGTATCGGAGATTATCTGTCGAATAAAAAACCGGACAGACAGCAGACAGACAGGTGGAAACGGACTGATTTTCCGTACTCTAGGGGTCAAGAACCTCCAAAAAACATAAAAGTAGCCAGTTGCCAGATGGACTCGATTACAATATTTCTTTAGCTTATGCTTGAGAAGTAAAAAAAAATAGTCAGTGATGTATAACTGAGCAATTGTTGTGGTGTAAAACTTAAATATCGCGGTTTGTATATGTGTTGATATTTTTAGAGACATAATTATGATAATCTACAACAAAAAAAAGAGGTTTTTCTTTTCGTAACGGAATACAACTATTTTACTTTCTAGACCATATATCTTAAGAAAATGAATAATAAATCCCCCTTGATTCTACAGAGACGTTCTGAGGAACATCATTCGACGTAGTAATCAAATAAAATTTTCAGTGTTGTGTAGGTGTCAATAAATGTCCTACACTATATATAGCCACATATAGGCCAGAATCGGTTTATGGAGAAATCTCCAGAGGGCATCCTAAAAGTGACCATCAAATCTAAACCAAGGAGAAAAGAGGAAAACCAGAGACAACCAATCATTACAACATCAACCGTGTATTCCAAAGAATAAAACGAAAACTAGATCCTTCTGTAACCCCAACTGAGTAAAAAAAACCGAATTTTGGCTACAAAGCCACAAATCGGGTGCGTTACTCCTCGCCACAACAAACCAGAAGCCGTTCCCCTCCCCCCACCCTAAACCGCAACATACCGTAACGTAAGCAAACGCACCGTAACGCACCACGTCCAAACAAACCTTCCTCTGCGTACTGACCTGCCATCCCTGCAGCAGCAGGCTCCTGTCCACCGTCCTCAGCCACATGACGGCGTCCCCCGCCTGGAAATCCCTCAGCTTGTAGCACTTGGTGTGCAGATACATGCCTAGACATTTCAGCAACTCCGAAGTGGAAGCCTGGATGACAGTCTTCTTGGGCGCCGCCACCGGCACGACCTGGTTCTGCGAGTTGACCGAGTTCTGCTGGAGCAGCAGCGGCTTGTTGGTCAACTTGTCGCAGTTGGCGTGGTGATTGGCGTTGTTCGCATTGTTCACCCTCACGATGTCCAACGCCAACGCCGAGGCGCTCTTCGAGCCAGAGTAGTAGCCCTGCTTGTTCTGGATGTTCTTGTTCTTGTCCACGTGGATGTTGTCCAGCGGCTGCCGGAACGCCGCCGCATTCTTGTTCTTGTTGTCGAGCTTCTTCTTATTGTTGTTCGTGGTGGAGAACCGCTTCCACGACAGCGCATTGATGAAGAGCGAGTGCTTCTTCAGGTTCTTCTCTAGCGCGTTCTTCTCGGAGATGATGCGCGCATTGTCGTTGTTGTTGATGTTGAGGTTGTTGTTGGAGTTGGTGGTGTTCTTGTCGCGGTTCTTCGCGTTGTTGAGCTGCTCGTAGGAGAAGTTGTTGAGGGTGAAGTCGCCGGTGGAGCTGGTGGTGTACACGGGGCGTCGTTCGCGGGGAGAGAAACTCAGCACGGTACCCATGGCGGCGGCTTAGCACATCGTTACGCTGCTCTCGGCCCGGACTGCGACGGAGGCCCAGGGGTCGATCGCGGCGGCGGCGGGGCGCCGGCGCCGCGTCTCTTGGCAACCCCATGATGTCATGAGAAATCAATAGAGGCGGAAGGCGGAAGGGAGCGAGCCGAGGAGGCATTCGCGAGAGGGATGCAGGCAGACGGAGGGGCAAGAACCGAAAAATTTGACGAGATGATAAGCGCGCCGGACGTGGACGGAGACGGCGGCCGAGGTTAGAGAAACGTCGAGCCCATTTTCGCGCCGACTGTACAAACAATATTTGATAATCATTTGTCAAAGATTATGTCCATGAATGTAACTGTAGATTTTTTTTTGTTTCGATTTTCCGAGCGTAAGCATGTTTTTTCAACTTTTCATAGCTCCTAGAACCAAAGTCAGTTTTTATATATACATACAGCGGGTTTATCAAATACGTGCACAAAAATATTTGAGCTGTGTAATGAGTCTAAGGGTTCTGAAAATTTTCCTTCTAATATTATTGAAATTGGTGGAATATAGAAGTGGATTATCCCTCTGTCCAGACTATTCCAACACCACTAATAAATCCCCAGGTATAATGTTCTTTTACAAATCTTAGTAATCATGAATCCACAAAAATCCCAAGGGCACTGAGTATGACATGTAAAATACCAAAAGATTTAAGTTCATACTCATACTTCGCAAATATTGCTTTATTCCATAAACACGCGACATTCTTGATTTCGGAACTATCTTCCAGAATTTTTGTGGATTTTTTTTTAATGTTATCTTTCATTCCCACTTCTTCATATTTTGACCCATTTTCGAAACTTAACTAAACACATTTTTTGTAGATTTTAGACTATATAAGTCATTTCCGGAGTCCTCTCTCGTTAACTTCAATCAATTTTGTAGAATTGCCCATTGAAATATCAAATTTTTTGGAACTTTTACAAATTTTGATTTTAAAACCAAATTTTTCGAAAATATTGCTCCGTGACCATAAACACCCTATATTATTGGATTCAGCACGTCAAGATCTATAAGTAACAATTTTGTTATGCATTTTTAGACAACTTTTTCAAAAGTAACATTTTTCAATATTCCTCTGTTTTTCAAATTTAACTAAATACATTTTCTTGTAGATTTCAGTTTATACAAGTCATTTTTGGGGTCCTTTCTTATTTAACTCCAATCATTTTTCTAGAATTGTCCATTGAAATGTCAAAATTTTTGGAATTTTTAAAAATCTTGATTTTAGAACCGAATTTTTCGAAAATATTGGTCCGTGACCATAAACACGCTATATTATTGGATTCAGTACGTCGAGATCTATAAGTAACAATTTTTTTATGGATTTTTAGACACCATCTTCAAAAGTGAAATTTTTCAATACTCCCCTGTTCTTAAAATTTAGCTAAGTACATTTTCTTGTAGATTTTAGTTTATACAAGTCATTTTTGGAGTCCTTTCTTCGTTAACTCCAATCATTTTTCTAGAATTGTCCATTGAAACGTCAAAATTTTTGGAATTTTTAAAAATCTTGATTTTAGAACCGAATTTTTCGAAAATATTGGTCCGTGACCATAAACACGCTATATTATTGGATTCAGTACGTCGAGATCTATAAGTAACAATTTTTTTATGGATTTTTAGAGAGCTTCTTCAAAAGTGAAATTTTTCAATACTCCCCTGTTCTTCAAATTTAACTAAGTACATTTTCTTGTAGATTTTAGATTATATAAGTCATTTTCGGAGTCCTATCTTCGTTAACCTCATTCATTTTTCTAGAATTGTCCTTTAAAATATCAAAATTTTTGGAATTTTTAAAAATTTTGATATTTTTCGAAAATATTGCTCCGTGACCATAAACATGCTACATTATTGGATTCAGCACGTCGAAATCTATAATTCAGAATTTTTTTGTGAATTTGTTGCAAATTTTTTCAAAAGGAAATTGTCGAGATCTTTAATTTAGAATTTTTTTGTGAATCTGTAGCAAACTTTTTTAAAAGGAAATTTTTCAATGCTTCCCACCCACTTCTTCAAATTTCGACCCATTTTCGACCATTTTCCAAATTGAACTAAATACATTTCCTTGTAGGTTTCGAAGTATAGACGTCACTTTCGCTCCTTTTTATCACGCTTTTATTAGCTTGGGTTGTATGTATCTATGTATGTATGTAACGGAATCTTTGAGCTTAATTTTCATCGGTTTCTAAAAGTCTGATCATCTTGAAACTTTGCACACGTCTCAAGGATCGATGACAATGCAATAATTTGATAACAGTTTCCCATTATCCTTATTAGGACCGCCAGGATTTATAAATTCTTTTATGGATCCTGTGTAGTGGAGTAAAAGAGATAAAGCTAGCGCGCGATCTGCGCATGCCTGTAGTATCTGGTTTACTCTTCGTTGTAATAATTATAGTCTTGATTAAAATACAAATAACGGATATTAAATGAAAAAAAAACAAGAACGGACTTTTAATTAACTAAACGTGTGCAAATAAAATGGCTGATCGCATCTTAATTGTGTCAGTATATACCACGGTTATCTCTCTCCGTGTCGATTATACCGATCTATACCGATTATTTCTGTTTCAAGGACAATTTCTGCATAGCTTTGGTTTTACAGTCGGTAAAGAAGGAATTAATTATAATTAAAACATATCTAATCATGAATTCTCACCAACTTAAATAAAGATAACAAATTTTGATTCAGAAATACAAACATGGAGGAAAATTAACTATTTGGGGGGTAAAACTAACCACAATGATGAATTGTGTCCCGTTGGTCCGTGAGGGCGATTGATTTCGAACTAATTCCCGTTGATCGATCATACGGAGACCACTGAGTGGTTCTTTCTAGAAAAATCTAAATAAGTAATTAATTCCCCAATTTATGAATTTGTCGCAGACTAAAAAATGAAAAATAAATAATAGTTTAAAAAACTAAAAAAACACGCTTTTATTGCTAATCGAACTAAAAACTAGAAAATAATTTTTAATGACAGAGTTTAATATTACAGTAGTAGAAGATCAAACAATCAATCATAATAAATCACCTCAAATTAAAATTATAATAAAATTTAAGTTATTAACAGAATAATTCAATTCAGAGTAAAAAGCGTGGGGTGCATTTTACTGCGGTTCATAACTATCCTCTCATAGATAGTTGCCAATAGAATGATTGTAATATTTAAAATATCAAGCACCCCACGCTTTTTACTCTGAATTGAATTATTCTGTTAATAACTTAAATTTTATTATAATTTTAATTTGAGGTGATTTATTGTGATTGATTGTTTGATCTTCTACTACTGTAATATTAAACTCTGTCATTAAAAATTATTTTCTAGTTTTTAGTTCGATTAGCAATAAAAGCGTGTTTTTTTTAGTTTTTTAAACTATTATTTATTCTCCGATGACTCCAACCGCTTTTCCAGATTTGCCCACTGAAATTTCGGAATTTTTGAAATTTTTAAAAATTTTCTTGTAGATTTAAGATTATATAAGTCATTTTCGTAGTCCTTTCTTCGTTAACTCCAATCATTTTTCTAGAATTGTCCATTGAATTGTCAAAATTTTTGGAATTTTTAAAAATTTTGGTTTCAAAACCGAATTTTTCGAAAATATTGGTCCGTAACCATAAACACGCTATATTATTGGATTCAGCACGTCGAGATCTATGAGTAACAATTTTTTTATGGATTTTTAGACAACTTTTTCAAAAGTGAAATTTTTCACCCTTCCTCAAATTTCGACCCATTTTCGACCATTCTCGAAACTTAACTAAATACATTTTCTTGTAGATTTCGAAATCTAGAAGTCACTTCCAATCTCGTTTCTTCGATATCTCTGACCGTTTTTCCAGAATTGGCCATTGAAATTTCGAAATTTTTGGAATTTAAATAATTTTGTGTGTAAAACCTATTATTTCGAAAATGTTGCTTTGTGGCCATAAACACGTCATATGTTTGAAATCAGCAGATCTATAATTCACATTTTTTTGTGCATTTTTAGACAAGTTTTTCAAAAATGATATTTTTCAATTCTCCCATTAACCCATTTTCGACTATTTCCAAAATTTAACTAAATACATTTTCTTGTATACTTCAGATTATTACGAGTCGACTTCAAAGGGTCAAAATCGCAGATTGCCGATCGCGGCCGATTAAAGTCACATCAGGTGTTCCACAGGGGTCCCATATGGGACCATTACTATTTCTCTTATTTATGAATGACGTTAGCTCTGCTTTTTCGGGATGCAGATTTTTACTCTTCGCTGACGATTTAAAACTTTTTTATAGAATTCACGACCCCGAAGATTCTGTATTACTACAGAGCAATTTGACTAACTTTGTAAATTGGTGTAATTCCAACGACTTACAACTTAATGTATCTAAATGCAAGGTAATCAGATTTTCTATGAAACGTGTAAAAACCGTCCCTTCATATTACATTAACTCTGATGAGCTTAGTGTTGTAGAGTCAATTAATGACTTAGGGGTTACCTTTGCTGCAAACCTTGATTTCAAGATACATATAAATAATATTATAAATAAAGGAAATAAAACATTAGGTTTTGTCCTGAGACAGTGCAGTGATTTTAACAATCTCAGGACATTTGTCACACTATATTGCTCACTTGTAAGATCTATATTGGAATATTGCACTGTGATATGGTGTCCGTATCGTGAAACAAATGCCCTGAGATTGGAAAAAATCCAAAAACGTTTTATTAGATTTCTATGTTTTAAATTAAATATCCATTATAAAGCCAGTAACTATACAGATCTTCTTCTATATCTAGGTTTACCTTCTTTACATACACGACGAAATTATTTTGATATCTGTTTTCTATTTAAAATACTAAATAATCTTTGCAATTGTCCGAATATTTTGTCCATGATTCATCTGCATGTGCCATCCCGTGATGTTCGTGATCCTATTCTTTTTAGCGTTCCGCACCATCGTACTGACTATGGTAAAAATACTGTGTTACCTCGACTTTGTAACCTAGCCAATAAGCACCGACACGACATTGAATTTTTTAATGTGTCTTGTAAACGTTTTAAATGTAATGTAAAAACTGTCCTCAACATGTAAATACAATTTTGTAATATTGGTTTAGCCGTAAATAAAGTATTATAGAAGTCATTTCCGGAGTCCTTTCTTCGACAACTATAATCATTTTCCAGAATTGCCCACTGAGATATCGCAATTTTTGAATTGAAAGAATTTTAAAAACTGAAAAATTTAATAAAAAAAAATTGAAAAATCGAACAATCGTAAACGTGGAAATCGAAAAATTGATAAAAATAAAAAATCAAAAAACGAGAAAACGGGAAATCAAAAAATCTAAAATTTATGAAATCAAAAAAGTAAAATATCAGCAAATTGAAGAATCCAAACATTGAAAAATCCCAAAACTCAAATATCGAAAAATTGATGAATGGATAAATCGAAAAATTGAAAAATCGAGCAATTGAAAAACAGAAGAAAATTCAAAAACTGAAAAACTAAAAAATCCCAAAACTGGAACATCGAAAAACTAAGATTTTGAAAAATTGAAAGGTCGAAAAAGAATCGAATATTTGAAAATCGAAAAATCGGGAAGTCGAGAAAGCGAAACATTGAAAAACTGAGAATTGAAGAGAGAAATGACAAAATCAAAATATCGAAAAATCGAAAGGTCTAAAATTTAAAAATGTCAAAAATTGAAATATTGAAGAATCAACAACTGAAAAATCGTAAAACTGAAATATCGAAAAATTGAGAAATCGAAAAATAAAAAAATCGAGATCGAAAATTTGAAAAACCAAGAAATTGAAGAAATGAAAAATAGAAAAATTCTAAAAGTCAAATATTGAACAATTAAGAAATTGTAAAATGAGAAAATCAAAATATCGAAAAATCAGAAAATCTAAAAGACTAAAGTCTAGAGGTCGAAAAATCGAGAAATCGAAAAATCTAAAATTTTAAAACGACAAATTGAAAAATTGAAGAATTGAAAAATCGAGATCAAAAATTTGAAAAATCAAGAAATTGGAGAATCTAAAAATAGAAAAATCTTGAAAGTAAAATGTCGAAAAATTAAAAGTCGAGAAATTGAAAAACTGGAAAATCAACGAATTGCAAAATCTAAAAATTAAAAAAACAAAAAAAAATACGAAAATTGAAAAACTAAAAAATCCCAAAACTGGAACATCGAAAAACAAAGATTTTGAAAAATTGAAAAGTCGAAGAATCGAAACATTCTTTTTTATTTTTTTTATTGAATTACGTTCCACTACAGGTGGCCCAATTACGGGGGAAAATATAGAAAAATTGGAAAATCTAAAAGATGAAAATCGAGAAATCGAAAAGTCGAAAAATCAAAAAATCAAAAAATCAAAAAATCTAAAATTTAAAGATGTCAAAAATTGAAATATTGAAGAATCAAAAATTGAGAAATCGTAAAACTGAAATATCGGAAAATCGAGGAATCAAAAAATTAAAAAATCGAGATATTGAAAATTTGCTAAATCAAGGAATTAAATGTCGAAAAATTAAGAAATCGTGAAATGAGAAAATCAAATTATTGAAAAATCTGAAAATCTAAAAAACGAAAGTCGAGAAGTTGAAAAATCGAGAAATGGAAAAGTCGAAATATCAAAAAATCGAAATATCTAAAACTAAAAAATGTCAAAAATTGAAATATTGAAGGATGGAAAAATTGAAAAGTGGTAAAACTGAAATATCGGAAAATTGAGAAATTGAAAAATTAAAAAATCCAGATATAATTTGAAAAATCAAGAAATTGAAGAATCGAAAAATAAAAAAGTCCTAAAAGTGTAATGTCAAAAAATTGAGAAATCGAGAAATGATAAAATCAAAATATCGAAAAATCGGAAAATCTAAAAGACGAAAGTCCAGAGGTCGAAACATCGAGAAATCAAAAAATCGAAAGATCTAAAATTTTAAAATGACAAAAATCGAAATATTCAAGAATCGAAAAATTGGAAAATCGAAAAATTGAGAAATCGAAAAATAAAAAATCTAGATCGAAAATTTGAAAAATCAAGAAATTGAAGAATCTAAAAATAAAAAAATCCTGAAATTGCAATGTCGAAAAATTAAAAATCGAGAAATTGAAAAACTGGAAAATCAACGAATGAAAAATTGAAAAATTCAAAAATCAACAAACTGAAATTTAAAATAGTTGAAAAATCGAAACTTGAATAACCGAGAAAACGAGAAATCGAAAAGTCGAAAAATCAAAATATCAAAAGAACTAAAATTTAAAAACGACAAAATTTTCTTCTATATTTCAGATTATAGAAGTCATTTCCGGAGTCCTTTCTTCGATAACTCCAACTATTTTCCAGAATTGCCCACTGAGATATCGCAATTTGAAAAACCGAAAAATTTAATTTGAAAAAAAAAATTGAAAAATCGAACAATCGAAATAAATCATGAAATCGAAAAATTTATAAAAATAAAAAATTGAAAAGTGAAAAATCAAAAAACGAGAAATCGGGAAATCAAAAAATCTAAAATTTATACGTCGAAAAATTGATCAATCGATAAATCGAAAAATTGAAAAACAGAAAAAAATTCAAAAACTGTAAAACTAAAAAATCCCAAAACTGGAACATCGAAAAACTAAGATTTTGAAAAATTGAAAAGTCGAAAAAGAATCGAGTATTTGAAAATCTAAAAATCGAGAAGTCGAGAAACCGAAACATCGAAAAATTGAGAAATGGGGAGAGAAATGACAAAATCAAAATATCGAAAAGTCGGAAAATTTAAAATTTTAAAATGACAAATTGAAAAATTGAAAAATCGAAAAATTGGAGAATCTAAAAATAAAAAAATCTTGAAAGTGAAATGTCGAAAAATTAAAAATCGAGAAATTGAAAAAATGGAAAATCAACGAATTGAAAAATCGAAAAATTTAAAAATCGAAAAACTGCAAAATCACAAAACTGAAATTTTCTTATATATTTCAGATTATATATAATATAATAAATTTTATAAATAATTCTAAGGGCGTAGTTGGCCATGGATTTCAATAATCTTGTCTCAGATTTTTTTATGGATATTCAAACAACTTTTTCAAAAGCAAAATTTTTCAGTACTCCCCGTTCAAATTTCGACCCTTTTTGGACATTTTCGAAACTTAACTAAAGACATTGTCTTGTAGATTTCGAGCTCTAGAAATCGTTTCTAGAGTCGTTTCTTCGATAACTCTAATCGTTTTTCCAGAATTGTCCATTGAAATTTCGCAATTTTTGAATTTTTAAAAAATTTGAATTAAAATAGAACTTTTCCAAAATATTACTTCGTGACCATAAGCACGCTATATTACTGCAGAAAAGTCAGATACAACTTTTGGTAAATTTGGCACAATTTAACAAAAAGTGGAAACAAAACAAAGCAAAGACATTGACATAATTGAAAACCAACAAATCCACCACCAATGAACTCGATAAAAATCCGACAATTCAACAACCGATAAATAATTCACCAGGTACATCTTCCTAACTTTCAATTTTATGGCTCCTCATCTTTTGATTTATGCCCCCACTTCGTCTCACTTACTCCATATACCAGTCAAAACCCCCATACATCACCAACTATCGTTATTTACCGATTTTGATCAAAAACTCCAAATTTATTACTCTAGCAGCGAAAATTTACGAGATGATGGATACCAAGCTTCACGCTAGGAGAAAATTTACAGCTGTACGTCCAGCTTTCGCAAACTTCGAAACATTTAAGTTTACTCGCTCGCTCTACAAACTTAACAACTTAATAACAATGCCATGACGCACTGACTCCGTTCCTTAAAACGGTCAAGGCCCTCAAAGATCCCTTAATGATCTGGACGATAATACCGAAGGACGAAATTCAAATTAGCTTCCACATGTTTCTCGCGTGACTGCAGACACATCTTGATAAAGTTGTACTTTTGGAATGTCGTCACTATTGTTTCATTCTCGCAGGGGGTATTTTTAGTCAGTCAATCAACCGCTGTGCGTTTGTGTATCCGAAACAGGATCGATCACAAATTATCCTAATTAGTTGAGGGATTCTATGAGACAGGGACAGGCTGTCATGGCGCATTGCATCATCGAACCATCAAATGGAATAGCTCTGGCGCTTCGTCAATAAAAAAAAATTGGTCTAAAGAGTTTAGACAGTACTTCCCTCGCTGTCGGAAACTTGACGACTGCATGCCTATTGTGTTTTTTTTCTCATTACATTTTTGTAGTGGGAATTTAAAAAAAAATTGCGATGACGTCATCAACATTTTTGCAAGGACACGTATATCAGTTGGGATAGATGTAGTGTAATACTAAGAATAAAATTATTATATTCTCAAATTTTCGGGAAAATGAATTGGGTCGTTTGAATATTGATTTGTAATAATCAATAAAATAACGAAACAATTTACTCACGTATACCTACGTATCAGAGGCAACTGAAAATCGTGTATGTATAAACATTGTTAATTTAAGATGACAGGCGTAACAGCATACGTGAGAGCCAAACACAGAAACTGTAAACAAAACGACCGTCGGTTTTATTGCTTCGACTTCCGCTTATTATATAAAACATTGGGTTTTATTTTAATTCTTGACGGTGAAATTCACAATTGGTTGATTATAAACATGTCTATTTCACATTCGCGGAATCAAGTGAACGCATAAAACAAATGCAGGTCTGTAATGTTAAAGTCGATGTAAATAAGCGTGCTACCCTTATGTTTCAACCGAGTTTTTCCTTTAACAAATTTTGTGTCTACCAAATTGGGTTGGTTGGGGTGTAATACTAATAATAAGTGTTGCCTTTAATTTAATCAATAAAATAAATTGACTTCATTAATTTTTTTGAACCACCTCTTAAGAAAATCTAAAAAATATTAATGGAATGATAAATCGCAAGTACAAACTCATCATATTTTTTGCATTTTAGATAGGATTTATTCAGCAAAATTTAAGGGTGACGTCATCAATTTTTTTAGGAGGGATGAACAAATACATTTTGAACAAAAGTTTACCATGCTTATAATAACTTTAAAATATTCCCAAGATTTCAAAGCATTCGGTTTTGTAATTCCTGATTAAATCGATAAAATAAATTCACGCCTTCATTAATTTTTTTGAGTCACCCTGCATATGCAAATCCAAAAATATGAATGGAATGATAAATCACAAGTACAGACTCATCATATTTTGTACATTTTAGATACGATTTATTCGGAAAACTTTTGAGCTGACGTCATCAGTTTTTTGTAGAAGATAACCAAATATATTTTGACTAAAAATTTATTATGCTCTTTATAACCTTAAAACATCTGCAAGATTTCAAAGCATTCGGTTTTGTAGTTCCTGATTAAATCAATAAAATAAATTTACGCATTCATTAATTTTTTTGAGTCACTCTGTATATGCAAATCCAAAAAATATAAATGGAGTGATAAATGACAAGTACAGGCTCATCATATTTTGTACATTTTAGATATGATTTATTCGGCAAACTTTCGAGCTGACGTCATCAAGTTTTTGGAGGGGATAAGCAAATATATTTTGACTAAACATTTATTATGCTCTTTATGACCTTAAAACATCTGCAAGATTTCAGAGCATTCGGTTTTGTAGTTCCTGATTAAATCAATAAAATATATTTACGCATTCATTAATTTTTTTGAGTCACCCTGTATATGCAAATCCAAAAAATATTAATGGAGTGATAGTTCACAAGTACAGACTCATCATATTTTGTACATTTTAGATATGATTTATTCCACAAACTTTTGAGCTGACGTCATCAAGTTTTTGGAGGGGATAAGCAAATATTTTTTGACTAAAGATTTATGATGCTCTTTATAGCCTTAAAACATCTGCAACATTTCAAAGCATTCTGGTTAGCAGATTAAAAATTAAATTTCAAAATGTTGTTTTATAATTTTGATTTTTTTTCCAAAAATCTGGACGTTTCGGGTGAAAAGTCGATTCAGAGTTGTAAACTACATGTGTAGGACTATGTTATTTTATACAATTGAAAACCCATTTACTATGTACAATTTTGAAGTGACGTCATCGCTTTAGTGGTGGGGATGATTCGACAAATTTTGGTTAGCGTTTTACCATCTACATGATATTCTTAATATAAGTACAAAATTTCACAACAATCGGTCGAGTACTTTCGGAGATTATCTGTCTAATAAAAATCCGTGACAACAGACGGACAGACGGACAGACGGACAGACGGACAGACGGACGGACAGACGGACAGACGGACAGACGGACAGACGGACAGACGGACAGACGGACAGACGGACAGACAGACGGAAATGGGAGACCTATTTCTTCGTCTTCTAGGGGTCATGAAAGATCGAGAAAACGTAAAAGTAGAGAGTCGGCCGACGGACTCGATTACAATACTTCCTTTGCTTACGCTCGGGAAGTAAAAAGACATTGGACACCCTAAAAATTGACTGAAACTCTTTCAAAATCAAGATTCTAGAGGCCACAAAATCTTTTCAGATTTAAAAAAACACAAGAAGTCCCCAAAATTTCTTTCTTTCAAATAAAGAAACCAAAACGTCTCAAAATTGTTTCCAACTCATTGAAAAACAAAAAATTAAAAGCCCTAACATTTTAACGAATTTTCATTCCTAAAAACAGATTAGAGGCCTTCAAAATTGATTCAAACGCTTTCAGAAACAAAACATTAGAAATCACCAGACCTTTTCAAATTAAAAAAAACACAAGGGGTCCTCAAGATTTTTACACATTCTTTAAAATAAATTACGCCCTCGATTATTCAAATCTGAATTAATTTTTTTTTTCAAAATAAAAAAAAACTCAAGGAGTCCCGAAAAATCTTACTCATTAAAAAAGAAGGACACTGAGGACCCCCAAGACTGTCACAAGCTACTTCATAAACAAAACATCACGACCCTCAAGATCTTTTCAAGTTCTTTAAAAAATAAAACAAGTACTTTCAGCACATTTTCAAACACAAGAAGTTCCAAAAATTTCTTAAAAAAAGACATTGGACACCCTAAAAATTGACCGAAACTCTTTCAAAATCAAGATTCTAGAGGCCACAGATTAAGAAAAAACACAAGAAGTCCCCAAAATTTCTTTCATTCAAATAAAGAAACCAAAACGTCTCAAAATTGTTTCAAACTCATTGAAAAACAAAAAATTAGAAGCCCTAACATTTTAACGAATTTTCATTCTTAAAAAACAGATTAGAGGCCTTCAAAATTGATTCAAACTCTTTCAGAAACAAAACATTAGAAAGCACCAGATCGTTTCAAATTAAAAAAAAAAGCACAAGGGGGTCCTCAAGACGGACAGACGGACAGACAGACGGAAATGGGAGACCTATTTCTTCGTCTTCTAGGGGTCATGAAAGATCGAGAAAACGTAAAAGTAGAGAGTCGGCCGACGGACTCGATTACAATACTTCCTTTGCTTACGCTCGGGTAGTAAAAAACCTACTTTGTCACAAAATGTGTCAAGTTTTATAACAAATAATTAGGGAGTTGTATGCGTATTTTGTATTTTTGGAAGATTTTTCTAAATTCGATTTTTCTTAGGATTCACCATCAATTTCTACAAATTTTCTTATAATATTTCAAAAAGTAAAATAAGTTTGTCACATATTTTGTTGTTTACTTCTGTGACCATCTTTGGTAATAGATTTTTAATAATTGACTGATAAGGACCATTAGCGATAAGAAGATTGACGTTGTCGAAATAATCCCTTTTATCTAAAATAACGAATTTATTACCCTTGTCGGCTTTAATATAAAACTATCTTTTCTCGCAAAAATTTCGATGACTCATTAAGATTTATTATGACGAATTTCAAATATTTCAAACCCAGATTCAAAAGCTGTAGGTCATTTATAAATTTCTAGGGTGGGAGAATTTAAAAATAAACATGCTAATGAGAGCCTTAAAGAAGAGCAAAAAATAAATCAAACAGAAATTTATTATTAATTATTTTCTACCACATAATTACTGTTCAAACCAGTCGCTCGTTTATTTCTTTCCAGACGTTTACAAAAAGACCTGGTACGACTGATAGAGGAACAGAATATGAGGATACGGTTCTCTCCAGTCTTCTACTAAAACTAATAAACGACCCCACAGTAAAAAATTTTCACGTTTCGTTAAACGAAGAAAAGTTTGGTGCGTTTGACGATATAGTCATTAAAACTGAGTCGAATACGGAACATGAAATACGAGTTAAAGCAGTACAGCTGAAGCACACCAATACAAAAACACTAACCGTACAAAATTTACGATCAAAAACCGGACCGTTTAGTATAAGCAAATATTTTGAAAGTTTTCGAGAGATAGAGGCAGATGTACATGAATTTATATTATTTACCAACCGTCCACTTGTGTGTAAAGAGAATGAAAAATTTATCCTTCAAAAGGAAAAATTCCATATCGAACTAATCGAAGCAGAAGATAGCTTAGAGCTTTCCGAGCGTTCAAAAGTCTATCAGTTCCGAATAGCAGAAAACCCATCGACCTTACTAGATTTTCCCATAATTGAAGAATATAAGACATTTTTAAGTAAATTTTATCTTTATACCGACCAACACAATCTTGAAACAATGAAAAATACAACAGCTTACAATTTTAGTAAAACATATAATTCGAATGAGGAAATTTTCGACAAATTCTTCAGATCCATTTCTGAGTGGAGCATTCAAGATGGGAAGAAGGAAAAGCTGAACAAAAATTGGGTGCAACTTGTACTTGCTTTACACCTTCTCTCCTTTCAAACAGAGCCTTTATCATTTGGGTCGGTTAGTGACAAAATGAAAATATTTAGAGACAGTATTTCCTTATTCGATATCGCACTATTTGAAACAGAATCGTGCGACATAGTTAAAACGCTGTGGGGTGATGTTGGAAAAGAAAAAAACATTGACTTTGAGGAATTAAACAAAATAAGAAAGAGATATCTACCTAGTGTCAAGGACATTAATGATGATAATATTAGCGATATAGATCCGAAGATTCTTAGTCATTTGTTATGGTTCATGGACGAATCTCCATTAATATTACGTAAACATGAAAACGTCGAAAAAGGTATCCAACTCTGTCCTGGCAAAAAGTTCATTCTGGTTGGCGAATGCAAATATGAAGAGTGGATGAAAACGTATTCTGTGTTCCAAAATCTATCAAACCTGAATAGCAAACCTGAGCTACGAGACACAATTATGCAAAATTTTACCATATCGATCCAAGGAAAAGAAGAACTTAGGGGTCAATTTTGTAATTTATCGCTCCAGAACGATCTCGCTCCCAAACGATAATCGTTAGAAGCAATCGTAAAATCAGGTTAGCGAGATTGTATAAATTTCCAATTTTATAAACACTATCGTAATCGTAAAGCTTTGAAATCGTTAGCGGAACGATGAATCAAATGTTTTTAGAATCGGTAGTATTTAAATTTGTGTATCGTCTAGATTACGTTGTTCTCTGTTGTGACATGTGACATTTGTTTTGCTACTGATTGAAGTTTGGACAAATTTGTGAACTTATAACATGTAAGTAAACAATAATTATAAAAGAAAAACATCAAAATAATCACACTAACACGAAATTCAGTTTACAATACGTTCACGGGAGCAATGGAAAAACGTAAAAGGGCCCAGCGTATTACCCAAGAGTAACATGAGTTGTATGTGGAGGAGTTAGAAGGTAATGTAGATTTTAGGGCCCAAAAGTTCGTAGCGGACAAGCCAGATCTTTTAGAAAAGATATGGGAAGGGTTGGTAGCAAAACTAAATTCTGTGGGAGGATCACAAAAAAGTGTTCAGCAGTTCAGAGAGGTATGTGTAATTAATGAATCTCCCGAACACTCTTTTTAAAAATGTGTACTTTACTATAATTTATCGTACAACTATTAGCAATTATTCTGCTTACATCAACACTTTGGTTATGACAAAGTGAACATCTTGTTTAGTCATGACCAATCAATTATGAGAACTGAGATGTTTAATCTTTATAAATACTGTTACACAATAAACCATAACCTCTGTGTTTTTTAGTACACCAAGAATATAACATAGGGCACTCTAATTACAATGTACTGCCTGGTAAGTAAACGTCACTGTGTGTTCCAGAGATTTGTAGATTGGAAATTCAATGTTTGAAAGAAGGCCAGAAATTTAAGACTATGTGAAAGAGGAACTGTTTAATAATTTCATTATGTTGTAAAAAAAATAATAAATACATTATTGAAAATGCTGTATTATTAAATTATTTCTTGTGATATGCCATTCATGTAGTAAATTGTGTTCTTCATATTCAAGTTCTTCATTATTATCGTTCTCCTTATCATAGACAATATTGATCTCGTCATTTTCGATATTTCTTATGCGTAAGATTGTGTGAAACAGCACATGAGTATGTAATTTTTCCTGCAACTTCTGGTGAATAACACAGAACTCTGCGGCAGTATTTCTGGAAATGTGTCTCTCGTCGCTTCCCATTACAGTTGGTAGGTCTTCCTAAAGGTTTCTTCTCGAACGATCAAGGGGTCGTTTACATCTCTTAAGACCCGAGACAAATTTCTCATTCTGTCTCTGCAGTAAAAAAAATATACCTATAATAAGTTATCAACCTAATCCAAACATACATTAATTAGTTACATTTACCTTCTCTACCCATATTTGCACCAAAACGTTCCTCTTCATTGTATAAATACTTTTCTAACGTGTTCTGACACTTCTAACGGTGAGCTGAAACCTATCGTTCCGGAACGATGACATTCTAACGATACGATCGCTATGTAACGAGACGATAGATGTTACAAAATCGCTATCAGTCCCAAAATCGTTATGGGAACGATTATCGTAAGTTAACGATGCTCTAGCGAGATCGTTAAGAGTTACAAAATAGACCTCTTAATCTAGTTACTGCTTTTGGAGATAATGGGGAATTTTTAGAAAATGTTAGGACCGACGATTTAATAGAAATGCTAAACGGTCCATTTCCTATTGACGGGGAAAAGGAAACACTTCCTGAACCTTATGTTGAACGTTATCTGTCTCGGAATATTGTAAACTTCACATATTTAGAAAAAGTCCACGAAAACACCATTATTATTATGAATTGGGCGAATAACTTTGACATCGTTAAAGACAAACTCGACAAATGTCAATTAATTGACATTGATAACTTTTTACAGAAAAAAAATCACACTGCCGAAAATCTAACAAATGAAGCTTGTGTGCTTAATTCTGGCCCAAATAGACACACAGCTAATTTTAACCTCAATAAATCGAGCTTTGCTAATAAAGAGTTCGTTGGTCACCGGAAAAAATTCAATATGATGAGTTTAATAATGAAAATAGAATTTATCTTGATAAATCAAAGTTTGGTTTAAAGTTCTATGCAGGTAATCGGCACTATAATAATACTGAACTTCAACAAATTTACAACGAACACAACGAAATCAAACAGTTTCACTATTTTCAACTTTTGAGTGACGGAAATTTAGAATGGGTCAAAAGCTTAGGCGATGTTAGTGATGTAGAGTTTTATAAATTGCCTGACAAATATTCTATAGAGGAAAATACGCTGTGGTCTTCTCGGTTAGATAATAGCATCAATCTTATAATTGGCGATCCGGGAATGGGAAAATCGGAGCTAATGAAAAGCTTCAAAAATAAATGTCCACCGAAATTCTGGACAGTTATTTTTAATCCTAAAGATGTTAATTTTTTTTTTTCATAATTCCAAATTTTCTAAAACAAATTGTGCAGCTTTATTTGAAAAATTTATCACGAACGAAAAATGTCGACCACTCAGAAAACTAGATCGACTGTTTTTCGAGATGTGTATAAAGAAAAACAACGTTATTTACGTGTGGGACGCACTCGATGAAATTTTAAATGAACATTTAGATGCCGTTCAAAATATAATTCTCGATCTCTCAACAAAAAACTCCCGTCAGTGGGTTACTAGCAGACGAAATTTAAAAACAACTCTAGAAAAAAAATTCAATTTGCTGTCACTTAGTATGAATCAATTTAGTCAACAAGAGCAACAAGATTATATTAGAAAACGTCTAAATAATTTTATTTCTTCAGACAAAATTGATATCACGCTTGAAAAAATCGAATTGTCTTTTGCCATTGTAGAACACATAGACATCTTAGGAATCCCATTGCAAATATTTATGCTCACCGAACTGTTCCGTGTAAATAGCGAAAAATATTTTAAACTAATGGAAAACACATTTCTCTTGACTGACTTGTACGACTATTCCATTGACGAAAAATTTAATAATTATTACAAACACAAAATTGGTTTCGATTTTGAAAATCCACATCTCGCAAGTAGAATTCGCCAAGAAAAACGAGAGATTTTAGATTTACATGAAAGTGTGTCTTTTATAGTAATATTTGACGAAAAAATTATGCAGCAATTAAATATTGACAACGAAAAATGCATAGAAAAACTTCAACAAAGTTATGCATCTCTGGGTCTTATAAATGACTTTCAAAATAATGTTCCCCGTTTTCTCCATATTTCTTTCGCAGAATATTTAATTGCTACATGTTTAACCAAAAACAGCGAAAAATAAACCTTGAATAAATCGTAACCTTATAAAAGAATTATCAAAAAAGAAAGCCCTTTGGAAAAAATTTCGGAGAACAAAATGCAATAATGACTACTTAGCTCACAGGCTTTTCTCAAACGAACTATCTATCAAATTACAGAAAGTTAAGAAGGCATATGAACAGTCAGTAATTTTCAGCAACAACCAAAAGAAGTTCCACCAATACATTCGGAATGCCCTGTGCTCAAAAGTCAGCGTACCTCTGATCCAACATCCCAACGGAACTCTGTGCAACAATAACCTGGAAGTAGTCGAGTTATTAGCTGAGAGCTTTTGCAAGTCTTTCACACCAGAGCCAAACAAAAAGTAACATCAATTTCACTCCATCGATAATAAGACAAAAAATAAAAACTCTTAAGTCCAACTCTGCCCCTGGACCTGACAACATTGATGTGCACCTACTGAAACACTGTATCAGCTCCCTAAGCTCACCCCTGGCCATAATAATGACAAACTCTTTTAAAACATCCATCATGCCAGACGTCTGGGGTTGTGCCTACGTCACACCTATTTTTAAAAAAGGCAACAATAATCGCGGTGTTGTCAATTATCCAAAAACCCACCGATTTCTGAAGACGTTGAGGTATGAATCTCACACAAATTATGAAGTTTTTGTCAGTCCGCTTCTACTTGTGTTAGAATTTGATTTTTGTATATTAAAATTTCATTGTTAACCGAATTATTTCTTAAATTTTCATTAACTTAAAATTTAGGTACGTTTTTTGGTTTTTATCGCATCATATTTCAACTATTCAAAATTTTGCCTTAGTTCTTTACCTGTAATATAAGCAAACAATGTAACTTTCACTGTACTAGTGTTTTTAAATTTCTATCAAGACATCTTCGATTTTTCAAATTTTAGGTTTGTGTAATTTTTCGAAAAGTTAAAATATTAGAAATTGAAAAATCGCAAAATTGAAATATCGAGAAATTGAAAATCATAAACGTATGTTATTGTAATTTCATTAATGTTACCACAAACCATCCTGGCTTGTCACACCTGAAGATGACTTATTTTTTTTAATAAAAGTCGAAACATGTGAATCTGCCTTTCACTACATACTTCACACGCTCAAAAGAGGGGCAAACACAACTCCGGATCATCTACACTTGAACAGGAAATGGATCTTCAAAAATTATATGTTACATAATATTTAAATCATTTTAAAATAAAATTCCTTTAAATGATGACATCAAATTGTTAGTGGGGATGATTAGCCAAAGTTTGATTAGTGTTTTACCATCTGCAGTATATTTCTAATACGCGTACAAAGATTCTAACTGCAAAAATGTATTCGTTTTAGGTTACCATTAAATTTGGTAAAATTTTTTTTTTTTAAGTTAACGCTAGTTAATGTGTTGACATGTATTATTTTTCAGTGATATTTAATATGACAAATTTAGCTTATTCTCCTGAACTTATTTAGATAACTTTCGTTATATTGTTTAATGTTTCAACTTCAAAAGATAATGTTAAATAAACATTTCCATTTGAGAGATTTTTAAAATGTCAACAGTTCTGCAGTTGACGTTTTTGTCACCAGAAACAATCAGACAAAAATAATTCATCTACTTTTTCTTACATTTATTAATTTTTTTAACAACTGAAAATGAAATAAATAATTCTATCACATCTTGGTATCTTAATTTCTTGCCAAAGCACAGTCTAACGAAATTGTACTTCAAAAAACTGCCAAAATTTTACTTGTCAGGAATAGTGTATACTGATTTATAATAAAAATCAAAGATTTAATCGTGTGTTCTAATTTAAAAAAACTTTTGATTGTGCTAAAAATCTAACCGAAAAGACCACACAAAACACTAAAAAGTGCAGCCACATTAAAGTGCACAAATGTAAGTAACTTTGGATTTTCGTTTTACCACTAAAGTTCAAAAATATATTGAAACAATTGGAATATTTGAAAAAATTTTCTTTTGTCTAGACGAAATAAATGTTTTCACTAATTCAAATTTCGTGTGCGATATTAACTTACCATTTAAAAATTCTTCTGTAATTCTGCATCGCTTCGTCACGTTTCCTTTGGTTCTTTGGTTATAAATTTGTAAAAAGTTCGCTTATTTGTAAATACTTAAAAAGAGAAAATGAGAATCTACACGATATACATACTTTTCGAGAGAGGAGTGGGAAAATTTTTAATTCAAACTTATTTCAATTTTTAATTTTTTATTTAAACAAAAAGAATGGAAAAGTTGTCAATGACAGAAATTTGCTGTAACAAATAAACTAATTATTAGAATTGTGTTTTCTCCTTTCTTAAATTAAGAATAGGCATGGTACCGTTTAGCATTTGCGATTTACTGAATAGATTTGTAACAAAATTGACGAGAACAAATGACAGTACTGCGATTAAGAACAGGAAATAATATTAATTGAAGTAAATAAGTGGTCTACTGCAGAAACGAAATTTAAAAGTAACTTTGCAGTATGAATTCTTTAAGAACGTTTGAAGTCGCTAGTAGTACCGAAAGGAATATATAGAGTCCCAGAAACAAATAAAGCGAAATATTATTCAACTCATTTTTTCGGGTTTTTCAAGATGGCGACCGTGACGGGGCAGCTCAAAAGTAACTCGAACGCTACAAAAATGTGCAAAAAGTGTGGCAATATTCCAACGCAAGGCCCAAAATGTGTACAGTGCAATGCAGTTTTTCATCCAGGGTGCATTAAATATCTTAAAGATGTTGTGGAAATTGCTCCTGGTGAGGTTATGTGCTGTGGTTCCAAGGTGACTCCGACGACATTGCCAGAGAAGAAAACGACCAACAGCATCGCCCAAGAAGAAGTTGCTGCTTCAATTAATGACCCCGACAACGAATTGGATGATGAATCCTTTAGTTCTGCAATTGAGAATTCCGACACCGCAAAGGTAGAAAATAAGTATCTAAAAAAACCGCTGAAGGAGAAAGACTTGCACATAAAAAGTTTATGTGCCAACTTGTACATACTCCACAAGCAAATAACCTTGCTAAATAACATCATAATTAAGCAGGAGGAAGGAATTTCCAATAATCATAATCCAGAAACGACATCACAAGAAATTAATGAAATTGTCAAAAACAGTAAGCTGCTCCCGCTCAAAAACACCAACGATAAACAACAGAAAAAAACGCAAGACTCGCCATCTAATCAAGCCAAAACACCAAATCAAGGAGATAAAGATAAGAGAGTAAAGAAGACACTTCGTGGTTATAGCGAACTCCAGGAGCCAGTTCAGGACGATAACGAAAACTTGGACAATAATAAGACACTGCAGAATGAAGACGATAACTGGAATAAAGTCAAAAGCAAAAAAAGACATCGCAGAGAATTCAACAAACCGATAATTGGATGCTCTGTGGATACTAGTACCCTCAAAGCAGTCCCACGAAGAAGCTTTATCCACGTGTATCGACTAAATCCTTCAACGACTACAAAGGATGTCGAAGATCACCTCTGCATGTCAAATATATCCACTTTCGGAGTTGAAAAGCTGCAGTCAAGATATCCGGACCTATATTCAAGCTTCAAAGTGACCATTGATCATAAAGACCAAGACGTAGCTATAAAACCTGAAACCTGGCCTCCAGGCAGCTGTGTCAATCGTTTTTTTTATCGGATACCAAAGAAGACCGCGTTGCCTTAGAGATAGAAGGCTATTTGAACATTAATCAACATCCAATCACTGAGGGCAAAACTAGCGGAATTTGAGGCAGCAGTAGCAGACGATGACTTCTCCCTCCTTACCCTTTGTGAACATTGGTTGATGGCAGTAGAAGCTGACCAAATACGTGTCAATAATTTTGTAACTGAGTCTTATTTTTCCAGAAACTCAACGAAACATGGGGGCACAATGATTATGAGGAACGCTGAGGTTTCTTGCACTCGTCTCCAAAATCTCCAACAACTCTCAATTGAGAAACATGGTCAGATATCTGGAATTTATATGAATAACCTAGAAATTTATGTGATAAATGTCTATAGATCACCCTCTGGAGATCTGAACAAATTTTTGAGTACTTTAGAAAAAGTTTTTGGTATAATTAACACATTAAAGAACAACATAATATTGACTGGTGACTTTAATGTAAAATTTGACAAAGAAGACCCCTTAAAAGACTGCTTATTAGATTTTATGAGAACTTATAGGCTTTTTCACTTAGTCGAATTTCCAACTAGAAATAACAACTGTCTGGATAACGTTTTTACAAATCTAGATCACGCACTTTTTCAAATTAGTCCATGGAATTTACACCTATCAGATCATAGAGGCATCAAAATTAAAGTGTTAATTTCGTCTACTAAAAACAAACAAAAAACACAGCTTATTAAACATAGGCCAATTACTGCTCTTGGTAAATTCAAATTGTACGAGTCGGTGTCCAATATCAACTAGGACTTCATTAAGCTATGCAGTAATAATTCAGTTGACGACTTGTTCACAAAATTTGTAAATCTAATAGAAGGTCATGTAGGGCAAGCCTTCCCTCTAAAAGTAGTCAAGCGTCAACCTAACAACAACAAAACTGTAAAGTGGTTTGATAGTGAATTAATTCAAATGCGGGAAACATTACAACATTTATGTGAAATAAATAATCTAATTGGGAGTGAACAAACCAAGTCAGCAAAAAACTCGTTTAGGAAAGTATATCGTGACAAAATAAATGAAAAATTCATCTCTACTGCAAGTAATAAAGTCAAGGCTATGTGGAAAATTATCAACGAAACTCGCAATAAAAGTGTTAGTAGTCAAAAATTAAGCTGTGATATGACCTGTGACGATTTTAACAACTATTTTATAAATGAAATTTCAAAATTGGTAACGCAAAGCAATAATGACTGTGATATTGAACACTGTGATATAGTTAGTAAGTAAGTCTACTCACTCCTTGATTAATAGCCCTAGTTTCAGTTTTAAAGAAGTGTCACACATAAAAGTGAGAGAAGCTATAGATAACCTGAAAAATAGTAATTCTTCTGATATCTTTAATCTTAATGTGAAAATTGTCAAAAGTATAAAGAACTTGCTGATACCTCCACTTGCAAAACTTATTAACTTTTGCATAAAATATTGCGTCTTTCCCAAATGTCTTAAAACAGCGGTCACTGTACCAGTATACAAAAAGGGTGATACTAATAATCCATCTAACTATCGACCTATCTCATTACTTCCCATATTTGGCAAAATATTAGAGAAAATTCTATTTGAACAACTTTGTACTTATCTTGAATCACATGCTTTACTTTCTGACTCACAATATGGTTTTAGGAGAAACCGTTCCACTGGTAATGCTGTTCAGGTGTTAGTTAATTTTATATCTCGTCTTTTCTGGACCTGTCCAAAGCCTTCGACTGCGTCTCGCATAAACTTCCCCTCAAAAAACTGACAGCCTATAACTTGGTACCGTCTAGCATTCAATTTATTAGATCATATCTGGAAGGTAGACACCAGGTTGTCAAATATAAGGAACAATTATCCGATTGTCTTCCTGTCAGAAAAGGTGTGCCACAAGGGTCCATCCTGGGGCCCCTCTTATTCAATATTTTTATTAACGACCTATCTTCTAGTATAGACTCAAAAATTATCTTGAATGCAGGCGATACAACCCTAATAAACCAAGCAACATCGACGGAGACTATCTGCGTCAAAAGAGAGGAGACGTAATCGAGGGCTGAGGATTTGTTCAGACAAAACGACCTCAGCTTGAACGCAAATAAAACTACCACTATGTTATTTTCTTTAAAAAATAGCGACGTTCCACCCGATTTCACCACTTCAGCACAATTCCTTGGGATACATTTGGATGCAAAACTAACCTGGAAAGTTCACGGCGACGAGCTGGCCAATAGAATTAGCAAAAACTTATTTGTGTTAAGGAGTCTTAAAAATAAAGTATCAAATCAAGTGCTCAGAACAGCATATTTTGCCTTATGTGAATCGCATCTAAGATACTGTATCCTAACATGGGGTCATGCCAGCATCTGTAATCGCATATTTCGGCTCCAAAGAAGAGCAATAAGAATGCTTGCTGGCATAGGTTATAGGGATGATTGCCGCTCATATTTTACATCCTTAAGAATATTAACCCTACCGTCAATATATATATATTAAATTCACTGCTACATCTTAAACTCAACATCAATAATCATATGAGACACAAAGATATTCACTCGTATAATACACGTCACAACGCTGCACTTCTTCCAAATTTTGTAAGGTTAAAAAGAAACCAGTCATTCAATTATTACTCTGTCAAATTTTACAATAAATTATCAGAAAGTACTCAAAATCTTGGTATAAAGCAATTTAAGAGACAAATGTCAGATTATCTCATCAAAAATGCATTTTACAATTATTATGAATTCCTCAGTGTTACCTCAGTAATTGTGCCCCCATCCAATGTTTTGACTTGATTTTAAAGTTATAAAACGACTTTTGTTATATGTACCAATAAACATTATTATTGGTTTTAGAATTCTGGCAAAGTTGCGTATATCAATAGGCCTTCTTCAAGAAACACTTCTAAATATCAAAAGGGTAATACCTGATGGTTTGATAAACTGGTGTATTGTGATTTCAGAAACCAATGTGCGAGTACAACACTAAAACCTCAAAAATGAAAGATTATTTTCTGTGTTGGTAACTAAAGTCTAAAATTAGTTTTGTTAAATGTTGTTACGATCCTACGGATTTTTGCCTTTCTTTCAATGGAAACTCACAACTCAAAAGGATTTTTTTGTTCTAAATATTAATATACGAAAATAGAGTTCCCAGCGAATTTTCGCAGTTATATTTTCTGACGAAGAATCCGAAAAGATTACCAAGATAAAAATGACATTTCTACCAAAAGAATTCAGTCAATAACGACTTGGTGTCCTCAGGGAATAGCTGGCAGGTCCATACCAAGTTTTTTCCCTGAAATTTAACCACGACCTCCAAACACAGCCGTCTTCGTGACTTTTTGAAGAAATCATCACCGGTGTATATAAATTTTTAGATATAGTTATAGATATAAAATTATTAGGGGGAGATTCTGGAAACTCCGATAAGTTGCAAATCGCTATCGAAACTGCAAATACAATGCAACAACAATACATGTTGCTATGGTTTTGAATTTGCAGATCCTTGCAAGGCCTTATCGAGTTTCGAGAATCTCCCCCTTATTAATTTTTATTTATGTGAACAATAATTTTTAAAATATAAGTTTCCAATAATAAATCTATTTTTATAGGAATCGAAGGATCAAAACGCTCCATCAGTCTATACCAGCAGCAAATCAAACAGAATTAAGTCCTGACCAGTCCGGAAAAAGGCCCAAAAACAGCAAACAAAATGGAACAAAAAAATACTGAGCCTATAATAAAATTTGATTACCATATTCATATTCTTAAAACATATTATATTGTTATAAATTATACAAATAATGTAAATATAAAAAATAAAAGTAAACAAAAGTCTAGTAAATCTTCCTTTTGGTTTTATTTTATTAGCAACTTCAGTGTATTTGTGTTTTTATACTTAGCTTCATGCAAATCGAAATGTGGCCTTTTGCACCTTACAAAAAGTTACAGAAAATTTTATTATACAAAACTCACTTGAAACATATGTATAGCATGCTTCTTTACGCAAAATTAAAATTTAAAATATGTATATCTAAGAAACTAACTAAAAAATGTTTATTATAAAACTATTTCCTCAATGATCTCCATATTAGAAAAAGCTTGACATGTAAGGAGTCACGAAGGCACCACTGTCTAAACACTTTAAATTATTTTATTAACGTAAAAACCAAGTTTATATGGCATATAGTAAACAAAGTTGTCTACATTAGACCTCGTGATGGAAATATCCATTACGTTTACTAACATGAGATAATTTTTTTGCGCGTTAACAACGGGTAAATTGCTGTAAATACATTTAAATTCCACGAAAAGAACGTCTTTAACACAATGAATGCTTTTACCTTGAGCTGATACAAATAGGGAAATATGTCTATGAAGTACGGTATTCGCCTACATTGCTAATATAAAATTTAATAAATCCGTATGCGTAGAGTCAAAAATAACGACAAGCTCATAGGCCAGAATTAGAAAAATGTATTACTTTATGAAATTTAAATAACGTTTATACACATAATTTCTAGGTACCGTCATCACATTACTGGTGAGAATGGTTAGAGGAATTTTTTTTATGTGAAAATAAATTATACTTGTTTAAAGACCACACAGATAAACACTTCGCACTGTTTGAAAAAGTGTATGTATTTGTTTTCTTATCAAAAGCAAACAATAAACCGCTTATATATACCTAATACATAGATGTGCTTCTCCTCCAGTTTTATTGTAAAATTTTTAGCTAAACATCTACCATCCACTGGTGACGGCAACTTCGAAAATGGCGGAAATCGAGGTGAGTGTTTCTCCATATATAATATGTCTATGCTTATACGTATATCCGAAAAATTTGGATAGCTAAAACGCAGTAATTGTCAGTTCAATTCAGTATCGTTGAAAAATAAAAAGTTGATCAATGTCCACTAAATTAGCCATTTCATTATTTAAAGCAGCTGGCTTTCATATTAATTTATTAATTTACCAGGTCATTTATAAATTTTCTAGGGTGGGTGAATTTAAAAATAAATATGTTAATGAGACTTAAAGAAGAGCAAAAAATGAATCAAACAGAAATTTATTATTAATTATTTTCTACCACATAATTACTTTTCAAACCAGTCGCTCGTTTATTTCTTTCCAGACGTTTACAAAAAGACCTGGTACGACTGATAGGGGAAAAGAATACGAGGATACGGTTCTCTCCAGTCTTCTACTAAAACTAATAAACGACCCCACAGTAAAAAATTTTCACGTTTCGTCAAACGAAGAAAAGTTTGGTGCGTTTGACGATATAGTCATTAAAACTGAGTCGAATACGGAACATGAAATACGAGTTAAAGCAGTACAGCTAAAGCACACCAATACAAAAACACTAACCGTACAAAATTTACGATCAAGAAGCGGGCCGTTTAGTATAAGCAAATATTTTGAAAGTTTTCGGGAGATAGAGGCAGATGTACATGAATTTATATTATTTACCAACCGTCCACTTGTGTGTAAAGAGAATGAAAAATTTATCCTTCAAAAGGAAAAATTCCATATCGAACTAATCGAAGCAGAAGATAGCTTAGAGCTTTCCGAGCAATCAAAAGTCTATCAGTTCCGAATAGCAGAAAACCCATCGACCTTACTAGATTTTCCCATAATTGAAGAATATAAGACATTTTTAAGTAAATTTTATCTTTATACCGACCAACACAATCTTGAGACAATGAAAAATACAACAGCTTACAATTTTAGTAAAACATATAATTCGAATGAGGAACTTTTCGACAAATTCTTCAGATCCATTTCTGAGTGGAGCATTCAAGATGGGAAGAAGGAAAAGCTGAACAAAAATTGGGTGCAACTTGTACTTGCTTTACACCTTCTCTCCTCTCAAACAGAGCCTTTATCATTTGGGTCGGTTAGTGACAAAATGAAAATATTTAGAGACAGTATTTCCTTATTCGATATCGCACTATTTGAAAAAGAATCGTGCGACATAGTTAAAACGCTGTGGGGTGATGTTGGAAAAGAAAAAAACATTGACTTTGAGGAATTAAACAAAATAAGAAAGAGATATCTACCTAGTGTCAAGGACATTAATGACGATAATATTAGCGATATAGATCCGAAGATTCTTAGTCATTTGTTATGGTTCATGGACGAATCTCCATTAATATTACGTAAACATGAAAACGTCGAAAAAGGTATCCAACTCTGTCCTGGCAAAAAGTTCATTCTGGTTGGCGAATGCAAATATGAAGAGTGGATGAAAACGTATTCTGTGTTCCAAAATCTATCAAACCTGAATAGCAAACCTGAGCTACGAGACACAATTATGCAAAATTTTACCATATCGATACAAGGAAAAGAAGAACTTAATCTAGTTACTGCTTTTGGAGATAATGGGGAATTTTTAGAAAATGTTAGGACCGACCATTTAATAGAAATGCTAAACGGTCCATTTCCTATTGACGGGGAAAAGGAAACACTTCCTGAACCTTATGTTGAACGTTATCTGTCTCGGAATATTGTAAACTTCACATATTTAGAAAAAGTCCACGAAAACACCATTATTATTATGAATTGGGCGAATAACTTTGACATCGTTAAAGACAAACTCGACAAATGTCAATTAATTGACATTGATAACTTTTTACAGAAAAAAAATCACACTGCCGAAAATCTAACAAATGAAGCTTGTGTGCTTAATTCTGGCCCAAATAGACACACAGCTAATTTTGACCTCAACAAATCGAGCTCTGCTAATAAAGAGTTCGTTGGTCACCGGAAAAAAATTCAATATGATGAGTTTAATAATGAAAATAGAATTTATCTTGATAAATCAAAGTTTGGTTTAACGATTTATGCAGGTAATCGGCACTATAATAATACTGAACTTCAACAAATTTACAACGAACACAACGAAATCAAACAGTTTCACTATTTTCAACTTTTGAGTGACGGAAATTTAGAGTTGGTCAAAAGCTTAGGCGATGTTAGTGATGTAGAGGTTTATAAATTGCCTGACAAATATTCTATAGAGGAAAATACGCTGTGGTCTTCTCGGTTAGATAATAGCATCAATCTTATAATTGGCGATCCGGGAATGGGAAAATCGGAGCTAATGAAAAGCTTCAAAAATAAATGTCCACCGAAATTCTGGACAGTTATTTTTAGTCCTAAAGATGTTAATTTTTTTTTTCATAATTCCAAATTTTCTGAAACAAATTGTGCAGCTTTATTTGAAAAATTTATCACGAACGAAAAATGTCGACCACTCAGAAAACTAGATCGACTGTTTTTCGAGATGTGTATAAAGAAAAACAACGTTATTTACGTGTGGGACGCACTCGATGAAATTTTAAATGAACATTTAGATGCCGTTCAAAATATAATTCTCGATCTCTCAACAAAAAACTCCCGTCAGTGGGTTACTAGCAGACGAAATTTAAAAACAACTCTAGAAAAAAAATTCAATTTGCTGTCACTTAGTATGAATCAATTTAGTCAACAAGAGCAACAAGATTATATTAGAAAACGTCTAAATAATTTTATTTCTTCAGACAAAATTGATATCACGCTTGAAAAAATCGAATCGTCTTTTGCCATTGTAGAACACATAGACATCTTAGGAATCCCATTGCAAATATTTATGCTCACCGAACTGTTCCGTGTAAATAGCGAAAAATATTTTAAACTAATGGAAAACACATTTCTCTTGACTGACTTGTACGACTATTCCATTGACGAAAAATTTAATAATTATTACAAACACAAAATTGGTTTCGATTTTGAAAATCCACATCTCGCAAGTAGAATTCGCCAAGAAAAACGAGAGATTTTAGATTTACATGAAAGTGTGTCTTTTATAGTAATATTTGACGAAAAAATTATGCAGCAATTAAATATTGACAACGAAAAATGCATAGAAAAACTTCAACAAAGTTATGCATCTCTGGGTCTTATAAATGACTTTCAAAATAATGTTCCCCATTTTCTCCATATTTCTTTCGCAGAATATTTAATTGCTACATATTTAACCAAAAACGTAAGTGAGTTTAAAGACATAATTACTGATACAATATTCCACGCAAAGTATGACAACGTTCGTTTCTTTTTTGACATGTTGATAGCTAAAAACTCAAAAGCTCATATTGCCGTGTTGTACAAAAATTACGAATTACTGAGAACATACGACGACAAAATATTAAAAGGCAAAGATGAAGGGGGTAGAAATGCTTTACATTTGATTTCGTCGTGGGGACGCAGACACCCCCGTGTAACACTGACGGTTGTAAATGAGGAGTATATTGTGCACGAAGCTAACAATTTCGTTGAAAAACCCGAAACCGAAGCATATTTTGAAACGATAACGTACTTGCAAGGAAAGAACGATGTTAGGGAACGTGACGTTTTGCTAGATACGACGCCTTTGTCTTACGCCATACGAAGTGAGAGTTTAGGAGCGGAACTGAAATTACTTCAAATAAAAATAAATGAATTGACTAAATTATGCTCTACCAAAGACCTAATAAATATACTATTTTATTGTGCTAAATTTGGCTACGAAGACGTGTGCAAATTCTTCAGAGTGAGCGAGTTAAAAAACTTTTGGTGCAAAACGAAAGTTGTTACTGCTAAAGGAGCTAAAACGCTACTGTTGCTGGCCTGTCAAAACGGTAATTTAAACATCGTTAAAGATTTTGTAAGGTGTGGTGCGACAGCACATTGCACGGCTTCCCCTACTCGTCATAAAAGCGTTGACGAATACTTGTCGACAGTCGACACCGAAATCAATCGCGCTGATAATGACGGTGTGACACCACTTTTCGTAGCTTCCTTAAACGGCCACCAAACAGTTGTCGAACACTTGGTGACAATCGGCGCCGAAATCAATCGCGCTACGAATAACGGTCTGACATCGCTTCACATTGCTTCCTTCTTAGGTCACGAAAAAGTTGTCGAATACTTGGCGACAGGCGCCGAAATCAATTGTGCTGCTTATAGTTGTACAGCACTTTATACAGCCTCTCGACACGGTTACAAAGAAGTTGTAGAACACTTGGCGAGAGCTGGCGCCGACATCAATTGTACTGATAATGAGGGTTCGACACCACTTCACATGGCTTCACAAAACGGTCACGAAAAAGTTGTCGAATACTTAGTGACAGTAGGCGCCGAAATCAATCGCGCTAATAAAAACGGCGCGACACCACTTCTCATTGCTTCCTCCGTCGGTCACGAAAAAGTTGTCGAATATTTGACGAAAGTCAGCGCCGAAATCAATTGCGTGGATAACGAGGGTTGTACACCACTTCTAATAGCTTCTGAAAACGGTCACCGGAAAGTTGTCGAACACTTGGCAGCTGTCGGCGCCGAACTCAATCATGCTGCAAATGATGATTGTACACCACTTCACGTTGCTTCCCAAAACAATCACCAAAAAGTTGTCGAATACTTGACAAGAGTCGGCGCCGAAATCAATCGCGCTACGAATGACGGTGTGACACCACTTCACCTAGCCTCCTTCAACGGTCACGAAAAAGTTGTCGAACACTTAACAACAGTCGGCTCCGAAATCAATTGCGCTGATAATGACGGCTCCACACCACTTCACGATGCTTCACAAAACGGTCACCAAATAGTTGTCGAATACTTGGCGACAGTCGGGGCCGAAATCAATCGTGCTGATAATGTGGGTTGGACACCACTTCACATAGCTTCTCAAAACGGCCATGAGAAAGTTGTCGAATACTTGGCGACAGTCGGTGCCGAAATCAATCGCGCTGCTAATGACAATGTGACACCACTTCACCTAGCTTCCTTCAACGGTCACGAAAAAGTTGTCGAATACTTGGTGACAAACAGCTGCGAAATCAATAGTACTGCTAATGACGGTTGGACACCACTTCACGTTGCTTCCCAAAACGGTCACCAAAATGTTGTCGAATTTTTGACATCAGTCGGGGCCGAAATCAATCTTGCTAATAATGACGGCTCCACACCACTTTTCATAGCTTCTAAAAACGGTCACCAAAAAGTTGTCAAACACTTGGCGACAGTCGGGGCCGAAATCAATCGTGCTGATAATGTGGGTTGGACACCACTTCACATTGCTTCAGAAAAAGGTCACCAAAAAGTTGTCGAATGCTTGACAACAGTCGGCGCCGAAATCAATTGTGCTCTGAATGACGGCTGGACACCACTTCACATTGCTTCCCAAAACGGCCATGAAAAAGTTGTCGAATACTTGGCAACAGTCGGGGCCGAAATCAATCATGCTGTTAATGGTGGTCATACAGCACTTCACGTAGCTTCCAAAAATGGGCACGCAAAAGTTGTCGAATACGTGACGAAAGTCGGCGCCGAAATCAATCGCACTAATAAATACGGTGCGACATCACTTCACGCAGCTTCCGAAAGTGGTCACGAAAAAATTGTCGAATACTTGGCGACAATCGGTGCCGAAATCAATCGCGTTGATAATAATGGTTGGACACCACTTCACTTTGCTTGCCAAAACGGTCACCAAAATGTTGTCGAATACTTGAAATCAGTCGGTGCCGAAATCAATCGTGCTGCTAATGGCGGTTTCGGATTATATTACGTAGCCTCCAGCGCCAAAGAAGTTGTTGAATACATGACGAAAGTCGGCGCCGAAATCAATCGCGCAACGAATGACGGTGTGACATCACTTTACATGGCTTCCGAAACGGGTCACCAAAAAGTTGTCGAATACTTGACCACTGTCAGCGCCGAAATCAATCGCGCTAATCAAAACGGTGCGACACCACTTTACATAGCTTCCGAAACAGGTCACGAAAAAGTTGTCGAATACTTGACATCAGTCGGCGCCGAAATCAATCGTGCTTGTAGTAACGGTTTAACACCGCTTCACATTGCTTCCCAAAACGGTCATCAAAAAGTTGTCGAATGCTTGACGACAGTCGGCGCCGAAATCAATCGTGCTTGTAGTAACGGTTTAACACCGCTTTACATAGCTTCCGAAACAGGTCACGAAAAAGTTGTCGAATGCTTGACATCAGTCGGCGCCGAAATCAATCGTGCTTGTAGTAACGGTTTAACACCGCTTCACATTGCTTCCCAAAACGGTCATCAAAAAATTGTCGAATGCTTGACGAAAGTCGGCGCCGAAATCAATCGTGCTTGTAGTAAAGGTTTAACACCGCTTCACATTGCTTCCCAAAACGGTCATCAAAAAGTTGTCGAATGCTTGACGAAAGTCGGCGCCGAAATCAACCGTGCCGATATTGACGGTTGGACACCACTTCACATGGCTTCCCAAAACGGTCCCGAAAAAGTTGTGGAATACTTGACATCAGTCGGCGCCGAAATCAATCGTGCTTGTAGTAACGGTTTAACACCGCTTCACATTGCTTCCCAAAACGGTCATCAAAAAGTTGTCGAATGCTTGACGAGAGTCGGCGCCGAAATCAATCGCGCTACGAATAACGGTGTGACACCACTTCACGCAGCTTCCTTCAACGGTCACGAAAAAGTTGTCGAATACTTGACATCAGTCGGCGCCGAAATCAATCGTGCTTGTAGTAACGGTTTAACACCGCTTCACATTGCTTCCCAAAACGGTCATCAAAAAGTTGTCGAATGCTTGACGAAAGTCGGCGCCGAAATCAACCGTGCCGATATTGACGGTTGGACACCACTTCACATGGCTTCCCAAAACGGTCCCGAAAAAGTTGTCGAATACTTGACATCAGTCGGCGCCGAAATCAATCGTGCTTGTAGTAACGGTTTAACACCGCTTCACATTGCTTCCCAAAACGGTCATCAAAAAGTTGTCGAATGCTTGACGAGAGTCGGTGTCGAAATCAATCGCGCTACGAATAACGGTGTGACACCACTTTACATAGCTTCCGAAACAGGTCACGAAAAAGTTGTCGAATACTTGACATCAGTCGGCGCCGAAATCAATCGTGCTTATAGTAACGGTTTAACACCGCTTCACATTGCTTCCCAAAACGGTCATCAAAAAATTGTCGAATGCTTGACGAAAGTCGGCGCCGAAATCAATCGTGCTTGTAGTAAAGGTTTAACACCGCTTCACATTGCTTCCCAAAACGGTCATCAAAAAGTTGTCGAATGCTTGACGAAAGTCGGCGCCGAAATCAACCGTGCCGATATTGACGGTTGGACACCACTTCACATGGCTTCCCAAAACGGTCCCGAAAAAGTTGTCGAATACTTGACATCAGTCGGCGCCGAAATCAATCGTGCTTGTAGTAACGGTTTAACACCGCTTCACATTGCTTCCCAAAACGGTCATCAAAAAGTTGTCGAATGCTTGACGAGAGTCGGTGTCGAAATCAATCGCGCTACGAATAACGGTGTGACACCACTTTACATAGCTTCCGAAACAGGTCACGAAAAAGTTGTCGAATACTTGACATCAGTCGGCGCCGAAATCAATCGTGCTTATAGTAACGGTTTAACACCGCTTCACATTGCTTCCCAAAACGGTCATCAAAAAATTGTCGAATGCTTGACGAAAGTCGGCGCCGAAATCAATCGTGCTTGTAGTAAAGGTTTAACACCGCTTCACATTGCTTCCCAAAACGGTCATCAAAAAGTTGTCGAATGCTTGACGAAAGTCGGCGCCGAAATCAACCGTGCCGATATTGACGGTTGGACACCACTTCACATGGCTTCCCAAAACGGTCCCGAAAAAGTTGTCGAATACTTGACATCAGTCGGCGCCGAAATCAATCGTGCTTGTAGTAACGGTTTAACACCGCTTCACATTGCTTCCCAAAACGGTCATCAAAAAGTTGTCGAATGCTTGACGAGAGTCGGTGTCGAAATCAATCGCGCTACGAATAACGGTGTGACACCACTTTACATAGCTTCCGAAACAGGTCACGAAAAAGTTGTCGAATACTTGACATCAGTCGGCGCCGAAATCAATCGTGCTTATAGTAACGGTTTAACACCGCTTCACATTGCTTCCCAAAACGGTCATCAAAAAATTGTCGAATGCTTGACGAAAGTCGGCGCCGAAATCAATCGTGCTTGTAGTAAAGGTTTAACACCGCTTCACATTGCTTCCCAAAACGGTCATCAAAAAGTTGTCGAATGCTTGACGAAAGTCGGCGCCGAAATCAACCGTGCCGATATTGACGGTTGGACACCACTTCACATGGCTTCCCAAAACGGTCCCGAAAAAGTTGTCGAATACTTGACATCAGTCGGCGCCGAAATCAATCGTGCTTGTAGTAACGGTTTAACACCGCTTCACATTGCTTCCCAAAACGGTCATCAAAAAGTTGTCGAATGCTTGACGAGAGTCGGCGCCGAAATCAATCGCGTTACGAATGACGGTGCGACACCACTTTACATAGCTTCCGAAACAGGTCACGAAAAAGTTGTCGAATACTTGACAGAAGTCGGTGCCGAAATCAATAGCGCTACGATTCACAGTGTGACACCACTTTACGTAGCTTCCTTCAAGGGTCACGAAAAAGTAGTAGAAAACTTGACAAAAGTCGACGCCAAAATCAATCATGCTGATAGTGACGGTTTCACACCACTTTACGTAGCCTCCCTAAACGGCCACGAAAAAGTTGTCGAATACTTGGCGACAGTCGGCGCCGAAATCAATCGCGCTACGAATGACGGTGCAACACCACTTTACGTAGCTTCTTCCAATGGCCATGAAAAAATTGTCGAATACTTGGCAACAGCCGGCGCCGAAATCAATCTCGCTATGAATGACGGTGCAACACCACTTTACGTAGCTTCCTTCAATGGTCACGAAAAAATTGTCGAATATTTGAAGACAGTCGGCGCCGACATCAATCGTGTTACTCATGGCGGTTTCACACCACTTTACGCAGCCTCCCTTAAAGGCCACGAAAAAATTGTCGAATACTTGACGACAGTCGGCGCCGACATCAATCGTGTTGCTAATGGCGGTTTCACACCACTTTACGTAGCCTCCCTAACAGGCCAGGAAAAAATTGTCGAAAAGTTGACGACAGTCGGCGCCGAAATCAATCGCGCTACCGATAACGGTGTGACACCACTTCACGTAGCTTCCTTCAACGGTCACGAAAAAGTTGTCGAATACTTGGTGACAGTCGGTGCTGACATCAATCGCGCTGATGATAATGGTCAGACATCTCTTCACATAGCTTCCCAAAAAGCGCACCAAGGAATTGTAGAATTGTTAACAAAAGCCGGCGCCCAAACCAATTAACTTCCGTTTTGAAAGGAATGTAGTACGCAATATTTTATGATTGATATTTAAAAATTTCGCTCCATAATAAGTGAGTCATTTCCGTTTTTACATCGAGAAGATTTTGAGAAGAAAATTTGTTATCTTTCTCACATACACTTACGAATTTCTTGAAGTTATTATCGTAGGTCTGAAAACAATTAAGGGTCTTGTCGTTTATTTTTGAAAACAGAAACTCGTGTAATGAAAATTTTAGCACCCTCAATCCGTAAATCGTATTCAGTATTTTGCTCCTCGTTAACTTATAATATCGTGAAAGCTTAGGTTAATAAGTTGACTACTACAGCAACTGATATAAACGTGTTCAAATACTTACCACCCTTTTAAAAACTGTATCTCAGTATAAACTTACAATACAACACTCCAGTATTAATTTCGAAAACAGATTTTGTCATATATTTATTACCTACAAGCACAGTCTAATGAAACTGTAATTCAGAAACTGTCAAAAATTTTACTTGTCAAAACGGTGTGGAATAAGTCATCTTAAAAAAAAATGAAACTGAAATAGCAGTCTGCGAAAAATCTAATCGAAAAGACCACAAAACCCAAAAAAGTGCAATCCCATTCTAATTTCACAATCTATAATTACATTATTTCAAAATTCTTCTACATCACTATATCACGTTTGATTTGTTCTTTGCTGATAAGTTAAATTCAAACTTATTTTAGTTTTTATTTAAAAAAAAAAGTGGGAAAAGTTATCAATGTCACACATTTGCAACAACAAATTAAATAAGATTTTATGAAAAGTAATCAGGATTGTGTTTTCTCTTTCACTAAATAAACCAAAAGCGATGTATGGTACCGTTTAGTATTTCTTAAAAAATGGCTCAATCGATTTGTAACAAAACTGAGACGAAGAAAATAACAAGTAAGAAATCAGTTTTATGTTGTGAAAACAAAAATTAAAAGAAATGTTGCAGACACATGCCTTCAAGAACATCTTAAATCGTTAGTAGGAAAGGCATCCACGTACAAAGATTTATATTATATTATAAAATGCATCACAAATAGAGCGAAATAAAGAAGGTAAGAAAAAAAATCAAAATTTCTTGATATTTAATACTATAGTTTTAGCATATATGAAATTTGCATTTATTAATAGGAATTGGTGAAATCGTTTTAAATATCAAGAGGGTAATACCTGAATCATTACTTTTTGAGTCAGTTTATTATGCTGTTGTCTTCCTGCGAAGTAAGTAAAGTTAAAAATTGCTTTTGTGTAATATTGTTGCATTTTTTTTGTGCCCACATTTTTTTAAATAGTAATAAATATTTTGGCGTAATTACACTATTTTTTTTTTTTTTTAGTTACAAACCAACTACCAGAAAATGACCAAGTACAATAGCAATCAATATACTATCTTTAAGCATTTTTTTTTGTCCTAAATTATTATTATTTGATTATATTCAAAGTAACGTAAGTAACTCTTCCTTTGTATTCTATAAAATCTATGAAACAAACTTATGACCATTTTTTATTTTTAAAATCGAGAAATAAATTACGCAGACCTACTTATGAAATATTCTAAGAACCATTGCCTCACCGAATTTTGGACTGTTATTTTTTCTGAAGAAGAATTGGAATGGATTACCAAGATAACTAACCATCTTTCTTCAGAATTGTTTATTCGTCTTCGTGAAGCATGAAGATTAGGAATTTTTCAAGAAATTATCACAGGTATATATAAATTTACAGATATACAGAATATAGAAGTAGATCGAAATATTCAGTAGGATCTGTATTTAGAATTCAAAAATGACGATTTTAGAAATTATTAACTGTTATTTTTATATAAACAATAGTCTGTAAAAAATAAGTTTCCAATAATTAATTCATTTTTGCAGGAATTGAAAAGTCAAAGCGCGCCATCAACCCATGCCAGCAGCAGTGTTGGGGACAGATACTTTTAAAAATATCTAGATACAGATTGTTTTCGATTTTTTCGAAATGTATACATAAATATAGATACAAGAAAACATATACTTTTTGAAGCTTTGGCGAATAAAATAACTGAAAACATGTTTATGTATTTTTTTATGTATTGTTTAATGAATTTTTTAAAATTAACAACATTTCGAACGTATTGTCACCTAAATTATTTCTTCTTGGTGTCAGAATTTGGTTTCCGCCACTAAACACCCGTTCCACAAATGCAGAAGAAGGGATTGTGGTATTAAATTTAAAAAATAAACATTTTACTGCAGCATAGTTATTCAAGACTGAAAAATCTTTTGTTTTCTTGCAAATAGCCCATCGCTTCGCTGTTTGATGTGTCGCAAATTGTGCAATATTTATTACGTATGTACGATTAGAAAGAATATTTTTTTTGTTTTTATTTTCCTACTACAGTGTCCAAATTGTGTTTGAGTATATGTAATAATTATCTCCAGCATTAAAATTAATATTTCAAAAGAATACGGGAAATGATTATTCTGTGCTAAAGGTCTGTTGTCGGCAACCTGTCTTAAATTATTATTCTTCAATATCGACTTACGATGTTTTTATGACCATGCCCGGTAATCGTCTATCCGGGTGCGGCAGGTATATACATTTTAGGAAAAATTGCTGGTTCCGTTTAAGGCAAAATAAGTACAATTTCTTAGAAAGGTATTTAAACCCCTTACAGGATCAAAGGCTGCCTGGCAGGCCGGAATAACCAGAGTGCAACTTTAAATTTTCAGATTTTTGTTAAAACTCATTTTATTTTAATCTCGTTTCACGATTTCTGATAATATATCACGATAAATTATTCTACCGAGGGTTGTAAAAATATTAATTTTATTGCCCAAGATTTACACTTGAACATAATCGGCACATTCTAGGGCAAAACGGACCTGCCAAGCCCGCCTCGCGTTAGGTCCAACAATGACAAAGTGAAGAAATGACACATGTGGCAACAGGAAAAGATGCTACATTTGTCTGAAAAATAAAGGTATAAAACAGTAACAAATATGCGATTTATGCGAGGGAAATGTATGTATTGAACATTCGATTAGTCGATTATAGAACTAATTTGTGCTAATTGCAAAAAATTAATCATTATGTAACACGCAATTATTCTTTTCTAAAAATAATAACATACCTTAAACAAATATTTTTACTATTAAAATTACTCTTATTTAATAACACAAATACAACCAGCGGGCCTACCGGACCCGGGTTGCTCAGGTACACAGATAAAATGCATTGCCCCGATAAGCCTAAAACGCAGTGAATAGTGAATTGTGGTTTATGGTTTTTAAAATACCATCTTACCATGGCTTAGATTTATAACCCTTCAGGATTATATTTAAAGATGTATAAATACTGAAGGCTACAATGATGGTATTTAAAATATGAAAATTTCCGTGACAGAAGACTATTAGTGGACCTCTTACCTCTATTTTTGTTTATGTGACCAAAATGACCAACATGAAGTATCAAAAATTACTACTAGTATAACTCAACTAATAACTACTGAAAAAAAAGTGAAATAAAAAAAGTATCTGTATCTGTGCCATTAATTTTGTATCTAGATACAGATACTAGATACTGCCCAACACTGGCCAGCAGTGAATCAAATATCTTTAAAAGAAAGTGTTGTATGAACATATTAAATATATATATTTTTTTAGCTTAGTGATTTATTAATTATATTCCAGAAATCCGTTCTCTTTGATAATAATAATAATAACAAAAATAAAAACCAAAAAGAGTCAAACAACGAGCAAACGGAAACAGTAGGCACCAAAAGCATGCAACCGAAATGAATTCCCAACTAGAAATTTTCAACTAAAATTATAAAAAATCTCATAAATATGAAACGTGACACCATTACTGTGTATGTGTTCCAAATCAATAAATTAGCCCATGCGATAAATTTCCCCCCATTTCAAATTCCTTCCGTGCCGTCCATCATCAGAATTCAGCACTCCACCTAATTGTTTACAACCTGTAAACCCCAAACTGACAACACCTAATAATAGCCAGTAATAAGCCCCAGATCCGGGATCTAGGCTTGTGCCACTTTCGGCGTCCTACTTCCATCGGATTGTTTACCAAAAGTGGCGAAAGCACATAAATCAAGCCCGAGGGGTGTCTGTCCGGCCGGCAGTCTTCGTCGAGCCATTTCTGGCGCAATAAATTGCCAAATCAGTTTTATAACCCCGAAAACAAACATAAAAATAACGGAATTGTTGTCGTTGTAATTGAATTTATCGACTCGCCCGCTGAAACAACAAGTTGTGTTGACACGAATTTGCATATTATGGAAATTAATTCCATTAGGTAAATTGATAGTGAAAATGTTTGAAGACACGGGGCGGAATTTTCGTTCTGATTGCGGTGCAGTTGCGACAAAGGGGTTGAAAATTTGGCTAATTTCGAAGGTGCTTGTTTGGGCGGGGAGAAATAAAGAAACAAATCACGTTTAAATTCTATTGGAAACGGTGACGAAAACGCAAAATAAGATTTCGTGGTTTCAAAGACGTTCTGTTTAAGGCAGTTTAATGAATACGAACACATAATTGTTGGAAAATCTCTTTAAATTATTTATTTCTTCTTCAGAGTTGGTAATTCAAGTCAAACTCCAGATACAGAAGATCCCAATTCAATGATTTGGTAAGAGACTCGAAGAAAATTGTCAATGACCTCGTTCAAGAGAATAAGAAATTAAAGCAAGAAGTTCAGCAAATGAAAGCTGAAAAAATACAAACGAACATATCGAGCTTTAGTTAATGAAGATCAACGTCATCCTTGCCTTAGTATCAAAGTTCTACTTAACTTACAACATAACTCACGCATATATGTGCCCCCACCCCACCATGAATTTTTCATTCGTAGTCACACCGAAGGGCGGAGCTTAATTGCAAAAACCATATTTCCCTACAAAAATTTACCATTTTTAAAAGGTTTTAAATTACTTGTTGTGAAAAAACTACTTACATTAAGAAAAAATATTTTTAGTTTTTATTCGTCGTGAGACAAGGGGCGGAGCTTAATTGGAAAATCGTTTTTTTCCACAAAAAATTACCATCTGGAACATGTTCTTACAAAATTATGCTCAAAGAAAACTAAAATTATCAAGTAAATAAGGAAGCTAAAAATTAACCCCACCTTTACCCCCGTTCCTATCTCCACTATGATGAACTTTCCTTTCGTTGTCACACCAAGGGGCGGAGGACAATTGCAAAATCCATATTTTCCTGCAAAAATGTACCATTTTAAACATTTTTTAAGTTTTTTGTGGTAAAAAAAGGTACCTAATTAAGAAAAAAATATATGCACCCCGCCCACCCACCCTATCTAAATTGTGATGAATTTTTCATTCGTTATCGAACCGAGAGGCGTAGCATAATTGCAAAATCCATATTTCCCTGCAAAAATTTACCATTTTAAACACGTTTTAACTTTCTTGTAGTGAAAAAACTACTTATATTAATGGATTTTGCAATTATGCTACGCTCCTCGGTGTGACAACAAATGAAAAATTCATTACGGTCGAAAATTGGTGGTATTTTGCATATTTTTGAATATTCCAAAGAACGATTTTGGAAAAACCATTGGAGTTATCGAAGAAATGAAAGCGGATATGACTTCTGCGGCCCTAGATCTATGTACAAGAAAATGCATTTAGTGAAATTTCGAAAATTTCGTTGAAAATTGGTCGAAAATTGGTGGTATTTTGAATATTTTTGGATATTTCAAAGGAGGATTCTGGAAGAACCATTGAAATTATTGAAGAAATGAAAGCGGCAATGATTTCTGCGGTCCGAAATCTATAGGAAAATGCATTTAGTGAAATTTCGAAAACTTTGTTGAAAATTGGTCGAAAATTGGTAGTATTTTGCATATTTTTGTATATTTCAAAGGACGATTCTGGAAAAACCATTGGAGTTATCGAAGAAATGAAAGCGGATATGACTTCTGCGGCCCTAGATCTATGTACAAGAAAATGCATTTAGTGAAATTTCGAAAATTTCGTTGAAAATTGGTCGAAAATTGGTGGTATTTTGAATATTTTTGGATATTTCAAAGGACGATTCTAGAAAAACCATTGGAGTTATCGAAGAAATGAAAGCGGCAATGCTTTCTGCGGCCCGAAATCTACAAGAAAATGCATTTAGTGAAATTTCGAAAATTTCGTTGAAAATTGGTCGAAAATTGGTGGTATTTTGCATATTTTGTATATTTCAAAGGACGATTCTGGAAAAACCATTGTAGTTATCGGAGAAATGAAAGCGGATATGACTTCTGCGGCCCGAAATCTACAAGAAAATGCATTCAGCGAAATTTCGAAAATTTCGTTTAAAATTGGTCGAAAATTGGTGGTATTTTGCATATTTTGTATATTTCAAAGGACCATTCTGGAAAAACCAATGGAGTTATCGAAGAAATGAAAGCGGCAATGAATTCTGCGGTCGTAAATCCACAAAAAAATGTATTTAGTGAAATTTCGAAAATTTCGTTGAAAATTGGTCGAAAATTGCTGGTATTTTGCAAATTTTGTATATTTCAAAGGACGATTCTGGAAAAACCAATGGAGTTATCGAAGAAATGAAAGCGGGTATGAATTCTGCGGCCCTAGATCCACAAGAAAATGCATTTGGTGAAATTTCGAGAATTTCGTTGAAAATTGGTCGAAAATTGGTGGTATTTTGCATATTTTGTATATTTCAAAGGACGATTCTGGAAAAACCATTGGAGTTATCAAAGAAATGAAAGCGGCAATAATTTCTGCGGTCCGAAATTTACAAGAAAATGCATTTAGTGAAATTTCGATAATTTCATTGAAAATTGGTCGAAAATAGGTGGTATTTTGCATATTTTTATATATTCCAAAGGACGATTCTGGAAAAATCATTGTAGTTATCGAAGAAACGAAAGTGGATATGAATTCTGGGGGACCTAAATCCACAAGAAAATACATTTAGTGAAATTTCGGAAATTTCGTTGAAAATTGGTCGAAAATTGGTGGTATTTTGCATATTTTTGTATATTTCAAAGGACGATTCCGGAAAAACCATTGGAGTTATCGAAGAAATGAAAGCGGATATGACTTCTGCGGCCCGAAATCTACAAGAAAATGCATTTAGTAAAATTTCGAAAATTTGGTTGAAAATTGGTCGAAAATTGGTGGTATTTTGCATATTTTTGTATATTTCAAAGGACAATTCTGCAAAAACCAGTGGAGTTATCGAAGAAATGAAAGCGGCAATGACTTCTACGGCCCGAAATCTACATGAAAATGCATTTAGTGAAATTTCGAAAATTTCGTTGAAAATTGGTCGAAAATTGGTGGTATTTTGAATATTTTTGGATATTTCAAAGGACGATTCTGTAAGAACCATTGGAGTTATCGAAGAAATGAAAGCGGATGTGACTTCTCCGGCCCGAAATCTACAGGAAAATGCATTTAGTGAAATTTCGAAAATTTCGTTGAAAATTGGTCGAAAATTGGTCGAAAATTGGTGGTATTTTGCATATTTTTGTATATTTCAAATGACGATTCTGGAAAAACCATTACAATTATCGAAGAAATGAAAGCGTATATGACTTCTGCGACCCGAAATATACAAGAAAATGCATTTAGTGAAATTTCGAAAATTTCGTTGAAAATTGGTCGAAAATTGGTGGTATTTTGCATATTTTTGTACAGTTCAAAGGACTATTCTGCAAAAACCAATGCTGTTATCGAAGAAATGGAAACGGATATGACTTCTGCGGCCCGAAATCTAAAAGAAAATGCATTTAGTGAAATTTCGAAAATTTCGTTGAAAACTGGTCGAAATCTGGTGGTATTTTGCATATTTTAATATTATTATAATTATTGCAAGAAGGAACCAAATTGATGTGGTTTTGTGATGACTGCCGCTTTGCTGGTGCAAACATATGCTCACTTCTAGGGTCCATCAAAACAGCACTGTTAGGCTGCCAAGATCAAGTACTGGCACAGAATATAACAATTAAAGATCAAAATGATTTAATTAAGTCACTAAGGAGTGATATTCAGGAGATGAAATTGCAGTTAGCCGACATAAGAAAATCTGCTGATAAGGAATCTTTTTCGTCAATATTAACAAAAACAACTGTGGAGCCTACACGTACGTCTTTTTCCGAAACAAATAAACAAAAGTTATTCCAAGGAAATCATTCCAAGTTTCAAATTCCTGTTTTTGAAATTAAAAGTCAATCGCAACTTGCAGAAGCATCTTTAGGCGCAGCAAAAAATATGGGTCAACCAACCACATCCAGGATGGATGGTATACAAGATGTTACGAAAGATAAATATCGACATTTTGATGAAACTTCCAATTTACTAAGTAGTGATGTTATGAGAACAAAAGACAACTGGACAGTATTTACTCAAAAGAAAAAAACTGACGGGCAACATAATAATATGAATAACAAAGCTAAAGCGAAAGTATCCTATGGTACTGGAAAATCAGTACCAGTGGGTTCTAAATTAACTGGAGTCGCTAGACGTAAGTGGATCTACATTGGAAGATTACAAGGTAAAGAAGTCACAAGTGAGGACGTACTGAATCGTTTAAGATGTGCAGGCATTCAAAAAGAAGTGATTATAAATAAACTTGAAAACAAAGGTAACAATTCGTCTTTTAGTATTGGTGTTCCGTTGGAATTATATGACAAGATCCTCGACCCCGAAATCTGGCCAGACTCAGTGTGTATCCGTGACTTCAACGTCCGATCTTTTTTAGTGAAACATCAGCAAGTCAAGGATTAGAATACTTAAATACAGTGCTAAGGAACCGTGATACGTTTCAAATATTATTTCAGAACATTCAGTGTATAAGAAATAAAATAAACTTATTGGAAGCGGCATTAAGTAAACTTAATTTCGATTGTTTGTGCTTTAGTGAACATTGGCTTCTGTCACTGGAATGTGATAATAAGCACCTTTGTGATTTTGAAACAGCATCTTTCTTCGCGAGATCGGTTCACACCCATGGAGGTGTAATGCAGCTTATCAACAACAGCATGGAGTACACTGCATTACCCTGGATAAAGGACATGTCTTTGGAAAAAATTTGTGAATTAACAGGTATTAAGCTGACCAAATATAATTTAATTATTGTTACTGTTTATAGATCACCTAAAAGTGATATTAAGAAATTCCTTCATATTGTTAACGATCTTCTGAATAAATTAAAATATAATAGCTATAATATTATATTTGGAGGAGATTTCAATGTCCATTTTAATGAATATAATAATGATACAATGTCATTAATCGATTTATGTGAAAGTTATGGCCTGATACCTAGTGTTAATTTCTGTACTAGATTTAGAAATATTGTAGACAATGTATTCAGTAACATTCCAAAAGATAAATTTCAGGTTTATCCTTTAAATCTCAATTTATCTGATCACGTAGGAGTTGCATTAAACTTAAAAATTGGTAATGACTGTATTACGGATAATAATTTAAAAATTGTGAGACCTACAACTGAATATGGTAAACTCGTATTTTATAATATGTTATCTAAGATTGACTGGGATTTTCTTGACACTGATATAGAACCCAATGATAAATGTACTATGGTTTTAAATAATATCTTATACAGTTATGTTAATGCTTTTCCTGAGAAATATATCAATTATAATTCGAAGAAAGATAAATACAACAATTCGTGGTATACAAATGATTTAAATAAAATGAGAGAATGTCTTAATTTCTTAAGGGAAGCATATAATTTATACAAAACTTCTGATCTGAAAAATTGGAAAAACAAGTAAGTACAGTGCAATGTATTATGCAGCTGTAAAAAAAGCTAAAATTTCACATAATGACACATATATTAAAAAAAACCAGAACAAACCTAAAGCTATGTGGACTATTGTTAATAAATACCGGAAACAGCCTTCCCCAAAAGTTCCTCAGTCGAGCCCTAATGAATTAAATGATTTTTTCATTAATGTATCGCAAAACTTATTAAAATTTCTGCCTTCAACTTCACAGGATCCAATAGATTTTATGCATACATTTGATACTAGTTCTGTAAATTCGTATTTCATAAAGTGACTCAAAATGATGTCAGAGACTCGTTCAATAAGTTAAGAAATTTGAAAAGCAAAGATATTTATGGGTTAAGTGGGGAGATCATCAAATCTGTAAAAGACATTTTAATATCCCCGTTTACTAAATTATTCAATTATTGTCTAGAGACAAATACTTTTCCTAAATGCCTAAAAAACTCAATTGTTATACCAATATATAAAAAAGTTGACTGTTTTGACAACAATAGCTTTCGACCAATTGCATTGCTACCCATTATGTCAAAAATTTTTGAAAGACTTATATTTTTGCAAATGTTAGAATTTTTAGAATCTCATAAGCTATTAACTAATAAACAATTTGGATTTAGGAAGGGAAGATCCACTAAGGATGCTATTCTCGCATTTATTGATAAGATTATTGATTCTTTCGAAAATTGTAACTATTACAAGGCCCTATTTATTGACATGAGCAAGGCGTTTGATACCATTTCTTATGAAATTCTCTTAAAAAAACTAAAGTATTATCAATTCAGTACAAATAGTATATTAATGATAAAATCTTACTTAAATAATCGTACTCAGAAAGTCCTAATAAATAATACATTATCTGATGAGCGCATGATTCTTCATGGTGTGCCGCAAGGCTCAATTTTGGGACCACTTCTGTTTCTGATCTATATAAATGATCTACCTTCTCTTGTGCCGCAGGCGGATATGGTCTTATATGCTGATGATATAACGGTTGGCTATTCAATTGCTAACATAAATAATTTACATACGAATAAATATCATTGTGAAATCGAAAATTGGCTATTAGCCAATAAATTGCATTCAAATAAAAGCAAACTAGTGAAAATAATTTTTACTCTAAAATTGTTTAATAATAATAATAGTATTAATGGTTTTTCTGAAACAACGAAATTCTTGGGAATTTATGTTGATACCACTCTTAATTGGCATAACCACATTAATAACATAGCTGAACAATTATGCAGGAATACGTATTTATTTAGAAATTTAGCGAATAATGTGACAGAAAGTACCCTTAAAACCGCTTATTATGCTTTGATAGAATCACATCTTGCATACTGCATCATTGTGTGGGGACATGCTCCTCAAACAGTACGATTATTTAAGTTGCAACGTAGAATCTTAAGAATTATCGCAAACATCAATTATAGAGATGACTGTAAACCACATTTTGTCCGATTAAAGATTTTAACATTTCCTTGTTTATATGTTTGTAAATGTGTAGAGTATATCACGAAAAATAAAGCTCAGTATCGCACGCTCAGTTCTTATCACTGTTACTCCACAAGAAGTTGTGAGATTAGTCACAATATTTTAAGGTTAGACAGATCAAGACACGGAAATAATTATTACGGCATCAAGTTTTTTAATGTTCTTCCATACAGAATTAAACAACTGGATGCAAAAATCTTAGTGCACAAATTAAAAGAGTATTGCATTTCGAAATCGTTTTACTCGACTGAAGAATTTTTGAATAATAATTTTGATGATTTTATTTGATGTATTTGTTATCATTTTGACGTGTGTAAAATACTATGTATTCCTAACACAAATAAATTATATTATTATATTATTATTATTATTATTTTTGTATATTTCAAAGGACGATTCTGCAAAAACCAATGGAGTTATCGAAGAAATGAAAGCGGATATGACTTCTGCGGCCCTAAATCCACAAGAAAATGGATTTAGTGAAATTTCGAAAATTTGTTGAAAATTGGTCGAAAATT